>NC_041389.1:292412062-292442466 GCF_002162155.2 Triticum dicoccoides
GATTACGGGGTCGCAGCTAAGCCCCCAAGTGGGAGGATTGCTCTCCACTTGGAATGTTTTTAACTTAGGCGATTTCGGGATCGCAGCTAAGCCCCTGAGTGGGAGGATTGCTCTCCACTCGGAATGTTTTAAACTTAGGCGATTTCGGGGTCGCAGATAAGCCCCGAGTGGGAGGATTTCTCTCCACTCGGAATGTTTTTAACTTAGGCTATTACGGGATCGCAGCTAAGCCCCTGAGTGGGAGGATTGCTCTCCACTTGGAATGTTTTAACTTAGGCGAATCAGATTGGCGGCTAAGCCACCCACTGGGGGATTTGGACACAAGTGATTACGAGAAACCAATCATTAAGATACTGTAAAAATCTTGTCTTTGGAAAACAAACTGAAGTGCTTTTATTACAACTCCTCGGGTCGAGTGATTTTAGGTATAGAAAGGATGAAGCAGCTCTGCGTTCCATGCGCGTGGCTCGTCCATTTTCTTGGCTACATTGTAAATGTGGTACGCTCCATTGTGAAGCACCCTGGTGATGATGAAGGGACCTTCCCAGGCCAGAGCAAGCTTGTGAGGTTGTTTCTGAACCACTCGGAGCACAAGTTCTCCTTCCTGAAATGCTCGACCTCCGACATTGCGAGCGTGGAATCGACGCAGATCTTGCTGATAGATGGTCAACCGAACCAAAGCCATCTCGCGCTCTTCCTCCAGGAGGTCAACCGCTTATTCGCTTGCTTGCTCTACTTCAGCTTCTAAGAACAGTTCAACTCGGGGAGCATTGTGCAGTAAGTCACTTAGAAGCATAGCCTCAGCGCTGTACACCAGGAAGAAAGGGGTTCAATCAGTCGACCGATTGGCCGTTGTTCTCAGCCCCCATAGGACTGATGGCAATAGAGTCACCCAAGCTCGAGCAGCATGCTTAAGATCACGCATCAGTCGAGGCTTTAACCCTTGAAGGACCAAACCATTCGCCCATTCTGCCTGTCCATTTGACTGCGGGTGTGCGACGGATGCATAGTTGACCCGAGTGCCTTGGGAAGCGCAGAATGCCTTGAACTCATCAGAATCAAAGTCGGAGCCGTTACCTGTGATGATGTTGTGAGGAACTCCATATCTGAATATCAACTCTCTGATGAAACTGACGGCAGTGCCTGCTCCAAGGTTTTTGATGGGCTTGGCTTCGATCCACTTGGTGAACTTGTCAACCACTGCGAGTAAATGAGTGAAACCACTCGCGCCGGTCTTGAAGGGCCCAACCATATCCAATCCCCGGACTACAAACGGCCAGACGAGTGGAATAGTCTTTAGGGCAGATGCAGGCTTGTGAGACATGTTGGAGTAGAACTGGCAACCTGTGCACTTGTCGACTATATCTTTTGCCATCTTATTTGCTCGAGGCCAATAGAATCCCGCTCGGTATGCTTTGGCCATGATGGTCCGAGAGGACGCATGGTGACCACAGGTCCCCAAGTGGATGTCGTTTAGGATCATTCGGCCTTCTTCCGGGGTGATGCAGCGTTGGGCCACTCCGGTGACACTTTCTCTGTAAAGTTGGCCTTTCATCATGGTTAAAGCTTTCGATCAACGGACTATCTGGCGAGCCTCATCTTGATCCTCTAGGAGCTCCTTTCTGAGAATGTACGCGATGTACCGTACTGTCCAATTGGGCGTGAGCACCAAGACTTCCATGATCAGGTCGACCATGGCTGGATCCTCGATCTCAGTCGGGTTGGTTGAACTTATTGGTTGCGGGGGATCTTCCTTGAAGGGATCTTCTTGTACTGACGGGGTATGGAGATGCTCCAAGAACACATTGCTGGGGATAGGCTTCCGAGTGGAACCTATCTTCGCCAGGTCATCAGCAGCTTAATTCTTGATTCATGCGATGTGGTGGAGCTCTAACCCCTCAAACTTCTTCTCTAGCTTTCTCACTGCATTGCAGTAACCTATAATTGTGGGACTCCTGACGTCCCATTCCTTCATTACTTGGTTAACCACTAAGTCTAAGTCACCATAAACCATCAAGCGCCGGACGCCGAGTAAAATGGACATACACAACCCATGCAATAGTGCCTCATACTCAACTTCATTGTTCGAAGAATCAAAGTGAATTTGGAGGACATAGCTGAGCTTGTCTCCTCGTGGGGACACTAAGACCACTCCTGCACCAGAGCCATTTAACATCTTGGATCCATCAAAGAACATGGTCCGATGTTCCGACTAAATTTGAATCGGCTGTTGTTGTTCTGTCCACTCTGCGAGGAAATCTGCAATTGCTTGAGACTTAATGGCCTTCTTTGCCTCAAATTTGATATCCAAAGGAAGAAGTTCAATCGCCCACTTTGCCACTCGATCTCTGTTATTCAGTATCTCTGATAATGGAGCATCGTTGACGACTGAAATTGAGTGATCAGAGAAATAATGTGCAACCTTCTTCGTGGTCAGGTAAATCCCATAAACAAGCTTCTGATAGTGAGGATATCTCTGCTTGGATGGAGTTAAGACTTCTGAAATGTAATACACGGGGCACTAAACTTTGAAGGCCTTGCCTTCTTCTTCCCGCTCGACCGTGAGCACTGTGCTAACAACTTGTCCCGTGGCTGCAATGTAAAGCAGCAGAGGCTCCTTGCTAACCGGAGCAACAAGCACCGGCTGGGTGGAAAGCATGGCTTTGAGCTCCTCAAACGTTGCTTCAGCTTCGTCATTCCACTCGAACTTGTCAGATTTCTTCATCAGTCGGTAAAGAGGTAGTGCCTTTTCACCGAGGCGTGAGATGAATCAGCTCAAAGCAGCCAAACAACCAGTAAGTTTCTGAATGTCATGCACACGCACTAGGCGTTTCATTCGGAGGATTGTACCAATCTTCTATGGGTTTGCGTCGATCCCTTGTTCTGAAATGAGAAAACCGAGTAACTTTCCGCCTGGGACTCCTAATATGCACTTTGATGGACTAAGCTTGATATCAAACCTTCTCGGGTTGGCAAAGGTTTCAGCAAGGCCAGTCAGCAGGTCGGATCCTTTGCGTGACTTAACCACTATGTCGTCATCCATGTATGCTTCCACATTCCGACTGATTTGAGTGATCAGGCACTTCTGAATCATGCGCATGAATGTGGCACCAGCATTCTTGAGGCCAAAGGGCATAGTAACATAGCAAAAACACCCGGACGGGGTGATGAAGGCCGTCTTTATCTCATCGGGTCCATATAGTCGGATTTGATGGTACCCAGAATAGGCGTCCAGGAAGGACAGTTGCTCACATCCCGCAGTTGAGTCAACTATCTGGTCGATCCGGGGCAGAGGGAAATGATCTTTCGGGCAGGCCCGATTTATAAACTTGAAGTCAATACACATTCGAACTGATTTGTCTTTCTTAGGAACCATAACAACATTGGCGAGCCACTCGAAGTGGTATATCTCGCGGATGAACTCAGCAGCCAGGAGCCGAGCCACCTCCTCGCCAATGGCTTCTCTTCTCCGTGGTGAACCAACAGAGATGCTCTTTAATGGGTTTTACTTTTCGATCGACTCGCAAATGGTGCTCAGCTAGCTCCCTGGGTACACCTGGCATGTCAGATGGCTTCCATGCAAAGATGTCCCAGTTCTCACAAAGGAACTGGATGAGCGCTTCTTCCTATTTCTTGTCGAGTGTCGTTGAGATATGGGTCGGAGCAACATTGGGGTGGGTCGGGTGAACGTGAACGGGCTTGGTCTCGCCGGCCGACTGAAATGCAGACTCCGAGGCAGGCCTCTTAGCACGTAGCAAATCACTCGGATATGCGGTCTTCTGGTACTCTTGAAACTCTACTGCTGCCATCTGCTCATCTTCTATCTTTGCCCCGTCTTGAAGACAATCTTCTGCTCTCTGGCGGTTACCGGAAACCGTTATTATGCCTCTGGGGCTAGGCATCTTCATCTTGAGATATACATAGCACGGTCGAGCCATAAAGCTAGCATAGGCAGGTCTGCCCAGAATGGCATGATATGCACTCTGGAAATCCACAACCTCGAATGTCAACTTCTCCTTGCGGAAATTCTTCTCATCGCCGAAAACCACGTCAAGAGTGATCTGGCCGAGTGATTCGGCTTTCTTTCCTGGGATGATTCAATGGAACCGCATGTTACTCCCGCTGAGTTTGGACATCGGAATGCCCATTCATTTGAGGGCCTCAGCATACAGAATATTCAGGCCACTGTCACCATCCATCAGGACCTTAGTCAGTCGGGTGCCTCCCATGACTGGGTCGACCACCGGTGCTTGCCGCCCAGGGGTAGCTACGCGTGCCGGGTGGTCGGATTGGTCGAATGTAATGGGGGTTTTTGACCACTTCAGATACCTTGGTGTTGCCGGAGCAACCATGTTTACCCCTTTGTTAATGACCTTCAGTCGACTTTTGCTCTCGATATCGGCAAAAATCACCAAGGTGGCATTGACATTGGGATAACCACCATCATCATCCTTATATTCTTCTTCCTTCTCAGACTCTTTGTCCTTATCATTGGGTTTAATCTCTCGGAAGTTCTGGATTAGGAGTCGACATTGTCGAGTGGTATGCTTGGGGAGAATCAGGTTCCCCTCTTCATCCTTCTTGGTGTGAATACGGCACAGCAAATCCATCACATCATTTCCTTCCTGGTCCTTCACTTTCTTGGGGTCTAGGGCCCTTTGGGTTTCCCTTTGAACTTTCCTTGATTTAACACTGCTGCCTCGGCAGGACCTGCTGCCTCAGCCTTTCGCTTCTGCTTCCAATTGGAATTTCCTCCTTCGGTGTCCTGGGCGACTGTTTTGTGCTTGCCACTCCTGAGTCGGTCTTCCTCTTCGCTGTTAGCGTATTTGGTGGCAATCTCTGTCATCTAAGTCAAAGACATATCTCCAGTCCGACCGAACTTCAGATTGAGCTCTCTCTAGCGAACGCCTTCCTTGAAGGCACAGACTGCTTCGTGATCTGACACATTCTCCACTGTGTGGTGCAGAGTGATCAATCTTTGGATATAGTCTCTCAGGGTTTCATTCGGTTTCTGCACGCAATGCTGCAGCTCCGGTAGACCAGTAGGTCTCTTGCAAGTGCCCTCAAACGTTCTGGTGAACACTCGGGCTAACTCATCCCAACTCAAAATGCTCCCAAGGGCCAACTGATTCAGCCAAGCCCTGGCAGAACCTTTAAGCATCAGAGAGAGGTGCTTCATGGCCACCTCATCGCTGCCGCCACCAATGTGCACAGCCACTCGATAGTCTTCGAGCCAAGTATCGGGCTTCGACTCGCTTGTAAACTTACTGACGCCAATTGCCAGTCTAAAGTTATGAGGAATCTCTGCGGCTCTGATGGCTCTTCTAAAACACTCTGGGCCGGAAACATGGACTCTGCCTCCACTGGGTCTGTCTTGATCCAGCCCTTCCTTGTATGCTCTGTTCCAGTTGACCAAACCCTGCACAATGACAGACCTCGCGTCGAAGCTGGGCTCTCTGGGTTGATTAGAACTCTGTTGTCACTCCCATACGGATGCCTGTCGTCATTGCGCCGGGGCGCGTATGCCCTGTCCCTCGGAAGGGGCGAAGGCGCTCGACGATAGTTGTCGCGGGTGTATTCACGATCATATTCTCCATGAGCTCTTCCGAGGTACCGATCCTGGTGGTGATCATGACCTCCATTCCGCAAAGGGGGCCTAGGACTATGTGCCGACTGAACGGTATCTGCTCTCACTGATCTGATGTGGATTCTGTTCTGCCACTGGGACACAGCGGAGTTCTGGTCTCCCGCAGCTCGGAGCAGCATTTTGATCTGTTCCAAGCGTCTTCCAGCCTCCGAACGGGACGGCTGAATGGACTCTGCAATACGCGCGGCGGCTGCTGAATTCTCAATCGGTGTACGGAATACCTGAGTTTCCGGTGGAAACAATTGCCACGGACGTCAACAAGACTCGGGGATCAGTCGACGAGCACACTCGTTGAGAGAATGTTGGAGATTTTCCAGGCGGGTGTGCTCAGCCAGAGTGGCCAGGCGCACTTCCTCCAAGGCCCGGGCCTCGGCAGTTTCCTTACAATGGGGGTCTAGAGAGCCTCCATGTTGCGGTGATGCAGCTCCTCCCTCTGCTGCGAACTGAGAGGTTGGGGCTGGTATTCTTCCTGGTCGAGTGGCGGGCCACCGCTTCTGCCACCGTCGTCGCTGCGACGAAAACCAGGCAGATCGCGATGGGAGTCGACCATGAGGACCTCCGCCGCGGGGTCACAACTCCCGCTCTCGGAAAAGGTATCTACAAAATCAGTCGACAGGTCGACCGATCCGCGGGAAAACATGTTGGGCTCGATCGCCGTGACTTGGGGGGTGAAGGCCTGACAAGCCACTGTGTGTCTCACCCACTGCTAGAGCCGCGAACGCCCAGACCGCTTGCGGTGGCATCCAGCAGAGTGAGATGGCGACGCGATGACTGACTGGTACGGGGTAGACGGCTGCCGAAGGAGGACGCCACAGGACCTCACGCGGAAGTGCGATGAGCCACGAGCCAGGAGAGCCTCGACATCGAGGGGGCCTCCTGGAGCCAGGCGGAGACGTCGGCGATGAAAATGAGCGCGCCGAGTCGGAACTCGCGGCCCATGACCAAACCGCTACCGGAAACCATGCTGATGAAGATCGAAAAAAAACGCAACCTTGCCGGAAGTCGCTAAGACCCTTTGCCCCACGGTGAGCGCCAACTGTCGTGGTTCTAAGTCTGACAGTAAGTATAGGGGGAAGAATGAGGAGGCAAGTTCCTAGCTACGATGAGATTGTACACAAGTGTTTACGAGTTCAAGCCCCTCTTAGAGGAGGTAAAAGCCCTACATCTCGGTGTCCGGAGGCGGTCGACTGGATTATGGGAGTATGTGTTACAGGGGGTGCGAACCCTTGTGCCAGAGGAGGGGGGTGGCTTATATAGAGTGCGCCAGGACCCCAGCCATCCCCCGTTACAAGGAGTTCAATGTACATAAAGATGGGGTGTTACTGATAACGCCAGCCATAAGTGCTTTTAATGACCTTAAAGACTACAGAGTGAATGCTTGACCGTTGCTGTTTTGAGTGACTCATGGTCTTCAGTAGGTCGAGTGGTTTCTTGTATGGTCGAGTGATTGACTGATCGTGTTACATCAGGAAGGAGGGGTACCCGAGTGATTGATTGGTCGAGTGGATTGCACTCGACGCCTTTATTGGGCACTCCTTGTTGTCTCTTGAGCTTCTTTGATTCTAGGGTAGTGACCTTGGGTAGGGCGTATAGGTCAGGTCTATGCCCTACCCCAGGTCTATATCATCATCAGAAATCGCAACCCGCGGATGAAGTGAGGGATGAATACGACCCTCTTGTTGGGCTCCGGGGTGGGGACGATCTGTCCCTTGGCTGGAAGCCGGTGGGCGATTTCCTTGTCCGAATACCCAGCCTCCCAGAGCTGGGTAATATCCTTCTCTTTGACGGTGGAGGCCATCCACTTGCCCTACGCTCCGGATCTGGACATGGCTGGAGTGCTTTCTGGGGGCGGAGAAGATGAGAACTTGGGCGCTGGAGCTCGAGAATGGGATGGGGTGAGAGAGAGAAGGCGTGGGTGAAAGGGGGTAAATCCTTATCTCTTTATAAAGGCAGTGAATTTCAAACGGCTCCTCACTCGCCTTAAAACTCGCCTATTCCCCAAGGGCCGTGCAGGTGGCACGGTTAGGTTACCCACACCCGTATTGATGAGAATCCCGCAATAAGGGGACACGATCTCTGCTTTGACAAGACGTGCCAATAAAACCGCACCTCGAAATATGGAGCGACAGGCTAAAAACGGTTCAAATAATGGTCGGGCGGCGACGTGATGTCACGCTACAAAAAGTTGTCAGCGGATTGGACTCGTGAAATATTATTCTCTCTGTGGTTGTGTGTGGTATTTGTTTTGCATAGCCGGACACGTTTTCTTGTGTTCGAAGACTATTTTCGAGTATTTGGAGGAGGAACCCGCCTTGCAATGCCGAAGACAATCTGCGCGCCGGATACCTTGTCATTGAAGCCTGGTTCAGGGGCTACTGAGGGAGTCTTGGATTAATGGGTCCTCGGACGGCCGGACAATTAACATGGATCAGACTGTTGGGCTATGAAGATACAAGACAGAAGACTTCTTCCCGTGTCCAGATGGGACTCTCCTTTGCATGGATGGCAAGCTTGGCAATTCGGATATGTAGATTCATTTCTCTGTAACCGACTTTGTACAACCCTAGTCCCCTCCGGTGTCTATATAAACCGGAGGGTTTAGTCCATAAGGCACGATCATAATCATACAGGCTAGACTTCTAGGGTTTAGCCATTACAATCTCATGGCAGATCAACTCTTGTAATACTCATATTCATCAAGATCAATCAAGCAGGAAGTAGGGTATTACGTCCATAGAGAGGGCCCGAACCTGGGTAAACATCGTGTCCCCCGTCTCCTGTTACCATCAACCTTAGACGCATAGTTCGGGACCCCCTACCCGAGATCCGCCGGTTTTGGCACCGACATGCGCCAACTATCGTGGTACTAAGTCTGACAGTAAGAGTAGGGGATAGGTATGAGGAGGCAAGGCCCTAGCTACGGCGAGGTTGTACACACGAGTTTATGAGTTCAGGCCCCTCTCGGAGGATGTAAAAGCCCTACGTCTCGGTAACCTAAGGCGGTCGACTGGAATATGGATGTGTGTTACAAGGGGTGCGAACCCTTGTCCCAGAGGAGGGGGTGGCTTATATAGAGTGCGCCAGGACCCCAGCCGTCCTCCGTTACAGGGGTTCAATGTACATTAAGAGAGGGCGTTACTGGTAACGCCAGCTATAAAGTGACATCAATGATCTTTAAGACTACGGAGTGAACTCCTGGCCGTTGCCATCCTGAGTGACTCTAGGTCTTCTGTACTCCGAGTGGTTTCCTGTATGGTCGAATGACTCCATCCAGGTCGATTGAAATTGGGGGTATCCGAGTGAGGTGACTGGTCGAGTGGATTGCACTCGATGGCTTCAGTCGATACTTCCTGTTGTGCTTTGAATGTCCTTACTTCTAGGGTAGTGACATTGGGTAGGGCGTATAGGTCAGGTCTATGACCCTACCCTAGGTCTATGGCATAGTCAGATGGGCCTCTCGGTCCAATGCATGAAGGTCCCGTCCATTTATATCCCGGAGAAATTGAAGCAACGGAAAACACTTCTCATGTTTTTGGAAGTTAAATATATTCGGGTTCAGTTAGACAAAGGTTGAACTCCTCAAAAACAATCCTTTGAATAAAAATAAATGATAGAGATGCCCATAATGTGTGTCGTCGTAATATCTCGACAGATGCCAGGGGGTGGCTTATCATGGTACGGGCCATGAGATCGTCGTCTGGTCTTGGAAGCAGGAGTGGGCACAAGCTCGGACGGACACGAGATCTACCCAGGTTCAAGGCTCTCCTAAGAGATGAAACCCCTACTCCTGCTCTGCTGGGGTCTCCGCATGCTCTCTATATAGCAAAGAGTACATCAGGAAGGAGGGGTACCCGAGGAAGAAGGGCAAGGCTAGCTCTCTTCTCCCCTACCTATGGTGTGTGGAATGGTGTGTTGGGAAGTAATGTGTGAACCCTTTGCATGGGTGTGGCCTGGAGGGTTTTATAGGCTAACCCCCCAAGGGTACAATGGTAATCTGGTCGGATGGTGGGTCCCGGCTGCCAGCGTCTATGGAGGTCGGGTTCTCCGCCGGCTACTAGGGCCCGCGTCTAGTGGACCCTGCCGGCTGCCAAGGAACCGGCCAACAGGTGGTGCCCGCTGCCTGCGGGCCCCATGGGCGGCTCTTCACTGTTGCAACATTCGTGCTGATGGAGGCCGTGTCGGGCGCGCCATGGCTACAGTACCGCGCCGGGCGGGTCGGCGGCCTCCTGGCGGCGCTTACTGTAGCCATGCGTCCGGGATTCAAGAGAGGCATGGCGTACTATGGCCATGCCCCAGCTTGTATCTTGGTTGGGCTCAGACTCCGAGGGAGAGGGCGGGCGGCCTGCTAGGAGTCGTCCCGTGCCCTCGCCGCCTTCTGGAGGGCACCGTCTTCTTGAGGCCCGCCGCCTTCTAGGAGGCGGGCCTCTGGTTCCAACCGCCTCCTTGAGGTCCGCCGCCTTCTAGGAGGCGGCCCTCTAGTGTCGTCCGGCCTAGGAGGCCGGCCTTGCGACCAGTCAGACTAATGGGGCTTGGCCAGCCCCGATGTTTTGAAATGTGGTTAAGTATTGAGGAGGCTACCCGGGGTCTATCCCCCTGACAGTAGTCCCGGAAGCTGGTGAGGTTCTATGCTTTAGCAGTCTGAGGGCCTCGGTAGCTTCCCCTTCGAGAGATCTTCCGCCTTCTGCTCCGTCCGGCTGGGAGGAGCCAGATGCTAGGAGCTGACACTGGCCGCAGCCGCCTGGTGGAATTTGAATCGACAGGCGGGAGTCGGGGCAGCATGCCGCATGCGCGCCACGCGGCGCCAGCAGGCCAGGCCAGCCTGCCAGCCCACGTGTGCCCACCACGACAGGGCCTCGGCCCGCGCGCAGATCCACTGCGGCTGAGGTAGGCGGTTGCCCTTCTGCGGCGCACTAACTGCGCCATAACCGTGCGAATGCACGGGGTCGTGTGGGGCGTGGGGCGCAGTTAATCCCACGCCCCCACGTTGCCTCGGCTTCACCTCCACCGGCTATAAAGAGGGGCAGGAGGAGGAGGAGGGGCGGCAAAACGCACACGCGCCCCCTCCCGTGTTGGGGAACGTAGTAATTTCAAAAAAATTCCTACGCACACGCAAGATCATGGTGATGGCATAGCAACGAGAGGGGAGAGTGTTGTCCACGTACCCTCGTAGACCGTAAGCGGAAGCGTTATGACAACGCGGTTGATGTAGTCGTACGTCTTCACGATCCGACCGATCCAAGCACCGAACGTACGGCACCTCCGAGTTCAGCACACGTTCAGCTCGATGACGATCCCCGGGCTCCTATCCAGCAAAGCTTCGGGGATGAGTTCCATCAGCACGACGGCGTGGTGACGACGATGATGTTCTACCGGCGCAGGGCTTCGCCTAAACTCCGCGATGATATGACCGAGGTAGAATATGGTGGAGGGGGGCACCGCACACGGCTAAGGAACGATCCGTAGATCAACTTGTGTTGTCGTGTCTAGAGGTGCCCCCCTGCCCCCGTATCTAAAGGAGCAAGGGGGAGGGGGCGGCCGGCCTAGGAGGGGCGCGCCAAGGGGAATCCTACTCCCACCGGGAGTAGGACTCCCTTCTTCCTTGTTGGAGTAGGAGAAGGGGGAAAGAGGGGGAGAGGAGGAAGGAAAGAGGGGCTGCACCCCTTGTCCAATTCGGACCAGAGGGGGGCTGCGCGCCTCCTTCCTTTCGGCCTCTCTCCTCAATTCCCGTATGGCCCAATAAGGCCCATATACTCCCCGGCGAATTCCCGTAACTCTCCGGTACTCCGAAAAATACCCGAATCACTCGGAACCTTTCCGAACTCCGAATATAGTCGTCCAATATATCGATCTTTACGTCTCAACCATTTCAAGACTCCTCGTCATGTCCCCGATCTCATCCGGGACTCCGAACTCCTTCGGTACATCAAAACTCATAAACTCATAATATAACTGTCATCGAAACCTTAAGCGTGCGGACCCTACGGGTTCGAGAACTATGTAGACATGACCTAGAACTATTCTTGGTCAATAACCAATAGCGGAACCTGGATGCCCATATTGGCTCCTACATATTCTACGAAGATCTTTATCGGTCAAACCGCATAACAACATACTTTGTTCCCTTTGTCATCGGTATGTTACTTGCCCGAGATTCGATCGTCGGTATCCAATACCTAGTTCAATCTCGTTACCGGCAAGTCTCTTTACTCGTTACGTAATGCATCATTCCCTAACTAACTCATTAGCTACATTGCTTGCAAGGCTTATAGTGATGTGCATTACCGAGAGGGCCCAGAGATACCTCTCCGACAATCAGAGTGACAAAACCTAATCTCGAAATACGCCAACCCAACATGTACCTTCGGAGACACCTGTAGTACTCCTTTATAATCACCCAGTTACGTTGTGACGTTTGGTAGCACCCAAAGTGTTCCTCCGGTAAACGGGAGTTGCATAATCTCATAGTTACAGGAACATGTATAAGTCATGAAGAAAGCAATAGCAACATACTAAACGATCAAGTGCTAGGCTAACGGAATGGGTCATGTCAATCACATCATTCTCCTAATGATGTGATCCCGTTAATCAAATGACAACTCTTTTGTCCATGGCTAGGAAACTTAACCATCTTTTATTCACGAGCTAGTCAAGTAGAGGCATACTAGTGACACTATGTTTGTCTATGTATTCACACATGTATTATGTTTCCAGTTAATACAATTCTAGCATGAATAATAAACATTTATCATGGAATAAGGAAATAAATAATAACTTTATTATTGCCTCTAGGGCATATTTCCTTCAGTCTCCCACTTGCACTAGAGTCAATAATCTAGTTCACATCGCTATGTGATTTAACATCAATATTCACATCTGCATGTGATTAATACCCATAGTTCACATCATCATGTGATCAACACCCAAAGGGTTTACTAGAGTCAATAATCTAGTTCACATCGCTATGTGATTAACACCCAAAAGAGTACTAAGGTATGATCATGTTTTGCTCGTGAGAGAAGCTTAGTTAACGGGTCTGTCATATTCAGAGCCGTATGTATTTCGCAAATATTCTATGTCCACAATGCTCTGCGCGGAGCTACTCTAGCTAATTGCTCCCACTTTTAATATGTATCCAGATTGAGACTTAGAGTCATCTGGATTGGTGTAAAAGCTTGCATCGTTGTAACTTTTACGACGGGCTCTTTTATCACCTCCATAATCGAGAAACATCTCCTTAGTCCTCACTAAGGATATTCTTGACCCATGACCAGTGATCTACTTATTAGATCAAAATTGTATACAGAGCAAGGTATACAATAGGTCTGTTCACAACATAGCATACTTTATAGAACCTATGACTGAGGCATAGGGAATGACTTTTCATTCTCTTTCTATTTTCTGCAATGGTCGGGTCTTGAGTCTTACTCAACTTCACACCTTGTAACACAAGCAAGAACTCCTTTCTTTGATTGTTCCATTTTGAACTATTTCAAAAAATTTATCAAGGTATGTACTCATTGAAAATTTTTATCAAGCGTCTTGATCTATCTATATAGATCATGATGCTCAATGTGTAAGCAGCTTCACCGAGGTCTTGCATTGAAAAACTCTTATTCAAGTATCCTTTCATGCTATCCAGAATTTCCATATCATTTCCAATTAACAATATGTCATCCACATATAATATTAGAAATGCTACAGAGCTCCCACTCACTTTCTTGTAAATACAGGCTTCTTCAAAAGTCTGTATAAAACCATATGCTTTGATCAACTCATCAAAGCATATATATTCCAACTCCGAGATGCTTGCACCAGTCCATAGATGGATCGCTAGAGCTTGCACAATTTGTTAGCACCTTTAGGATTGACAAAACCTTCTGGTTGCATCATATACAACTCTTCTTTAATAAATCCATTAAGGAATGCAGTTTTGACATCCATTTGCCAGATTTCATAAAATGTGGCAATTGCTAACATGATTCAGGCAGACTTAAGCTTCGATACGAGTGAGAAAATCTCATCGTATTCAACACCTTGAACTTGTTGAAAACATTTCGCAACAAGTTGAGCTTAGTAGATAGTAACACTACTATCAATGTCCGTCTTCCTCTTGAAGATCCATTTATTTAACATGGCTTGCTGATCATCGAGCAAGTCAATCAATGTCCATACTTTGTTCTCATACATGGATCATATCTCAGATTTTATGTCCTCAAGCCATTTAGTGGAATCTGGGCTCATCATCGCTTCCTCATAGTTCATAGGTTCATCATGGTCTAGTAACATGACTTCCAGAATAGGATTACCGTATCACTCTGGTGTAGATCTTACTCTGGAAGACCTACGAGGTTCTGTAGTAACTTAATCTAAAGTTTCATGATCATCATCATTAACTTCCTCACTAATTGGTGTAGTAGTCACAGGAACAGATTTCTGTGATGAACTACTTTCCAATAAGGGAGCAGGTACAGTTACCTCATCAAGTTCTACTTTCCTCCCACTCACTTCTTTCGAAAGAAACTCCTTCTCTAGAAAGGATCCATCTTAGCAATGAATAATTTGCCTTTGGATCTATGATAGAAGGTGTACCCAATAGTTACCTTTGGGTATTCTATGAAGACGCACTTCTCCGATTTGGGTTCGAGCTTATCAGGTGAAAACTTTTTCACATAAGCATCACAACTCCAAACTCTAAGAAACGACAGCTTAGGTTTACTGTTAAACCATAGTTCATACGGTGTCGTCTCAACGGATTTAGATGGTGCCCTATTAAACGTGAATGCTGCTGTCTCTAATGCATAACCCCAAAACGATCATGGTAAATCAGTAAGAGACATCATAGATTGCACTATATCCAATAAAGTACTGTTATGACGTTCGGACACACCATTAAGCTGTGGTGTTCCAGGTGGCATGAGCTTTTGAAACTATTCCACATTGTTTTAATTAAAGACCAAACTCGTTACTCAAATATTCGTCTCCGCGATCAGATCGCAGAAACTTTATTTTCTTGTTACGATGATTTTTCTACTTCACTCTGAAATTCTTTGAACCTTTCAATTATTTCATACTTATGTTTCATCAAGTAGATATACCTATATCTGCTCAAATCATCTTGTGAAGGTTAGAAAATAACGATACTTGCCACGAGCATCAACACTCATTGGATCGCATACATCGGTATGTATTATTTCCAATAGGTCAGTAGCTCGTTCCATTGTTCCGGAGAACGGAGTTTTAGTCATCTTGCCCAAAAGGCACGGTTCGCAAGCATCAAATGATTCATAACCAAGTGATTCCAAAAATCCATCTTTATGGAGTTTCTTCATGCGCTTTACACCGATATGACCCAAACGGCAGTGCCACAAATAAGTTGCACTATCATTATTAACTTTGCATCTTTTGGTTTCAATATTATGAATATGTGTATCACTACGATCGAGATCCAATGAACCATTTTCATTGGGTGTGTAACCATATAAGGTTTTATTCATGTAAACAGAACAACAGTTTATTCTCTTACTTAAATGAATAATCGTATTGCAATAAACACGATCAAATCATATTCATGCTCAACGCAAACACCAAATAACATTTATTTAGGTTCAACACTAATCCCGAAAGTATAGGGAGTGTGCAATGATGATCATATCAATCTTGAAACTACTTTCAACACACATCGTCACTTCACCCTTAACTAGTTTCCGTTTATTCTGCAAATCCCATTTCGAGTCACTACTCTTAGCAACTGAACTAGTACCAAATACTGAGGGGTTGCTATAAACACTAGTAAAGTACACATCAATAACATGTATATCAAATATACTTATGTTCACTTTGCCATCCTTCTTATCCGCCAATCACTTGGGGTAGTTCCGCTTCCAGTGACCAATCCCTTTGCAGTAGAAGCACTTAGTCTCATGCTTAGGACCAGACTTGGGCTTCTTCACTTGAGCAACAACTTGCTTGCCATTCTTCTTGAAGTTCCCCTTCTTCCCTTTGCCCTTTTCTTGAAACTAGTGGTCTTGTCTACCATAAACACTTGATGTTTTTCTTGATTTCTACCTTCGTTGATTTGAGCATAACGAAGAGCTCGAGAATCGTTTCCGTTATCCCTTGTATATTATAGTTCATCACGAAGTTCTACTAACTTGGTGATGGTGACTAGAGAATTCTGTCAATCACTATTTTATCTGGAAGATTAACTCCCACTTGATTCAAGCGATTGTAGTACCCAGACAATCTGAGCACATGCTCACTAGTTGAGCGATTCTCCTCCATCTTTTAGCTATAGAACTTGTTGGAGATTTTATATCTCTCAACTCGGGTATTTGCTTGAAATATTAACTTCAACTCCTGGAACATCTCATATGGTCCATGACATTCAAAACGTCTTTGAAGTCCCGATTCTAAGCCATTAAGCATGGTGCACTAAACTATCAAGTAGTCATCATATTGAGCTAGCCAAACGTTCATAACATCTGCATCTGCTCCTGCAATAGGTTTGTCACCTAGCGGTGCATTAAGGACATAATTATTCTGCGCAGCAATGAGGGTAAACCTCAGATCACGGATCCAATCCGCATCATTGCTACTAACATTTTTCAACACAATTTTCTCTAGGAACATATCAAAATAAACATATGAAAGCAACAACGCAAGCTATTGATCTACAACATAATTTGCAAAACACTACCAGGACTAAGTTCATGATAAATTTAAGTTCAATTAATCATATTATTTAAGAACTCCCACTTAGACAGACATCTCTCTAGTCATCTAAGTGATCACGTGATCCAAATCAACTAAACCATAACCGATCATCACGTGAGATGGAGTAGTTTTCAATGGTGAACATCACTATGTTGATCATATCTACTATATGATTCACGCTCGACCTTTCGGTCTCCGTGTTCCGAGGCCATATCTGCATATGCTAGGCTCGTCAAGTTTAACCTGAGTATTCTGCGTGTGCAAAACTGGCTTGCACCCGTTGTAGATGGACGTAGAGCTTATCACACCCGATCATCACGTGGTGTCTCAGCACGAAGAACTTTCGCAATGGTGCATACTCAGGGAGAACACTTCTTGATAATTTTAGTGAGAGATCATCTTAAAATGCTACTATCAATCAAAGCAAGATAAGATGCATAAAGGATAAACATCACATGCGATCAATATAAGTGATATGATATGGCCATCATCATCTTGTGCTTGTGATCTCCATCTCCAAAGCACCGTCGTGATCACCATCGTCACCGGCGCGACACCTTGATCTCCATCGTAGCATCGTTGTCGTTACGCCATCTATTGCTTCTACGACTATCGCTACCGCTTAGTGATAAAGTAAAGCAATTACAGGGCGTTTGCATTTCATACAATAAAGCGACAACCATATGGCTCCTGCCAGTTGCCGATAACTTCGGTTACAAAACATGATCATCTCATACAATAAAATATAGCATCACGTCTTGACCATATCACATCACAACATGCCCTGCAAAAACAAGTTAGACGTCCTCTACTTTGTTGTTGCAAATTTTACGTGGCTGCTACGGGCTTTAGCAAGAATCGTTCTTACCTACGCATAAAAACCACAACGATAGTTCGTCAAGTTGGTGCTGTTTTAACCTTCGCAAGGACCGGGCGTAGCCACACTCGATTCAGCTAAAGTGAGAGAGACAGACACCCGCCAGCCACCTTTAAGCACGAGTGCTCGCAACAGTGAAACCAGTCTCGCGTAAGCGTACGCGTAATGTCGGTCCGGGCCGCTTCATCTCACAATACCGCCGAACCAAAGTATGACATGCTGGTAAGCAGTATGACTTGTATCGCCCACAACTCACTTGTGTTCTACTCGTGCATATGACATCTACGCATAAAACCAGGCTCGGATGCCACTGTTGGGGAACGTAGTAATTTCAAAATAATTCCTACGCACACGCAAGATCATGGTGATGGCATAGCAACGAGAGGGGAGAGTGTTGTCCACGTACCCTCGTAGACCGTAAGCGGAAGCGTTATGACAACGCGGTTGATGTAGTCGTACGTCTTCACGATCCGACCGATCCAAGCACCGAACGTACGGCACCTCCGAGTTCAGCACACGTTTAGCTCGATGACGATCCCTGGGCTCCGATCCAGCAAAGCTTCGGGGATGAGTTCCGTCAGCACGACGGCGTGGTGACGACGATGATGTTCTACCGGCGCAGGGCTTCGCCTAAACTCCGCGACGATATGACCGAGGTGGAATATGGTGGAGGGGGGCACAGCACACGGCTAAGGAACAATCCGTAGATCAACTTGTGTTGTCGTGTCTAGAGGTGCCCCCCTGCCCCCGTATATAAAGGAGCAAGGGGGGAGGGGGCGGCCGGCCTAGGAGGGGCGCGCCAAGGGGAGTCCTACTCCCACCTGGAGTAGGACTCCCTTCTTCCTTGTTGGAGTAGGAGAAGGGGGAAAGAGGGGGAGAGGAGGAAGGAAAGAGGGGCTGCACCCCTTGTCCAATTCGGACCAGAGGGGGGCTGCGCGCCTCCTTCCTTTCGGCCTCTCTCCTCAATTCCCGTATGGCCCAATAAGGCCCATATACTCCCCGGCGAATTCCCGTAACTCTCCGGTACTCCGAAAAATACCCGAATCACTCGGAACCTTTCCGAACTCCGAATATAGTCGTCCAATATATCGATCTTTACGTCTCAACCATTTCAAGACTCCTCGTCATGTCCCCGATCTCATCCGGGACTCCGAACTCCTTCGGTACATCAAAACTCATAAACTCATAATATAACTGTCATCGAAACCTTAAGCGTGCGGACCCTACGGGTTCGAGAACTATGTAGACATGACCTAGAACTATTCTTGGTCAATAATCAATAGCGGAACCTGGATGCCCATATTGGCTCCTACATATTCTACGAAGATCTTTATCGGTCAAACCGCATAACAACATACTTTGTTCCCTTTGTCATCGGTATGTTACTTGCCCGAGATTCGATCGTCGGTATCCAATACCTAGTTCAATCTCGTTACCGGCAAGTCTCTTTACTCGTTACGTAATGCATCATTCCGTAACTAACTAATTAGCTACATTGCTTGCAAGGCTTATAGTGATGTGCATTACCGAGAGGGCCCAGAGATACCTCTCCGACAATCGGAGTGACAAAACCTAATCTCGAAATACGCCAACCCAACATGTACCTTCGGAGACACCTGTAGTACTCCTTTATAATCACCCAGTTACGTTGTGACGTTTGGTAGCACCCAAAGTGTTCCTCCGGTAAACGGGAGTTGCATAATCTCATAGTTGCAGGAACATGTATAAGTCATGAAGAAAGCAATAGCAACATACTAAACGATCAAGTGCTAGGCTAACGGAATGGGTCATGTCAATCACATCATTCTCCTAATGATGTGATCCCGTTAATCAAATGACAACTCTTTTGTCCATGGCTAGGAAACTTAACCATCTTTTATTCACGAGCTAGTCAAGTAGAGGCATACTAGTGACACTATGTTTGTCTATGTATTCACACATGTATTATGTTTCCGGTTAATACAATTCTAGCATGAATAATAAACATTTATCATGGAATAAGGAAATAAATAATAACTTTATTATTGCCTCTAGGGCATATTTCCTTCATCCCGACTCTCTCATCTCCCTTCGCCATTGCTACCATTGTGCTACTCCGCCGCTGCCGAAGCACTGCCGCAGTTGCCTCCCTTGTCGCTATGGCCTAGCCGCGGTCGCCGCTCCACCGAAGAAGCCACTTCTCCACGTCCACCGCCGCGGCTCCGCTGCCTCACATCGTTGCTGCATCACCCATCGTCTTCTTCTCCGTTGCCGTAGGGCCCGTCATCTTCTTCTTTGTTGAGCTCATCCTTGCCGTCCCCGCGCCATGGGGCGAAAAGCAGATGGCTGGGGTCTAATATCCGTGATGACTACGTCAACTTCCTCCGCATGACGCGGAGGCTACCTCGCTCCGACAACGAGGGCGTGTGCATTCCCCCCGAGCCGAAGATCTCGCCGCGGCCGGAGCCCGGCGAGTACGCCATCTTCCGTGCTCACTTTCTCCACGGCTTCGCGCTCCCGGCCAGCGGCTTCTTCCGGGAGTTTCTTCACTTCCACCGACTGCTACCGCACCACCTCACCCCCAACACGGTGGTGTGCCTCTCCGCCTTCGCCACCTTCTGCGAGGGATACCTTGGTGTCTTGCTGACTATCGAGCTATGGGGTAGGTTCTTCTACCTCAAGTTAGGACGTCGGCAAAGGAGGAGCCAGACCAATGCGGGGCGTGCGTGGCGGTGAGGCGCTTAGGAAGCGGCACGCGCTTCCCGTCGATTCCTCTACATGAGTCGGCCAAGCTTTGGCAGAAGTCATACTTCTACATCCGGAATCTCCGGAACATCGACAACATCAACCTGCCGGCCTACGTGCTCGGGCCGCCTGCTGGGTCGCGCGACAACTAGAAATAGCAGCCGCCCAAGTGCCCCTCTACCGGCCCCTATTGTCAGCGTCCTCGCCCTGCTGGAAGAGATGACAAGCCGGGAGGGGCTCCAGCCAGCCGACCTGCTAGTCGGCTTCATCATGCGCCGGGTGTCGCCGCTTCAGCTTCGGTCGCACCTCATCGGCCAGATGAGCGGCCGCCGGGATCCATGTCGCATGTCCACCAAGGAGATGCCGAGGGTGAGGTGGCCCGCCATGCCAATGACATCTTTAACTGCAAGCTCAGCGAGGCGGAGTGGCGTATCGACAAGGAGCCTTACAATCGGGCCAACCCCCCTCCAGCGGTAGGTACCAGATCTGGCTGCTTTATTCACAATGTTCTTTGTCCCTCCGTCTTGACCAGTTGGCTTTTGCGGCAGCGCTTCGCGGGCCAAGGCACGCTAGCTCCCGGCCACGAGTGGATGTTGGACCGCGACAATAGCGATGTTGAGGATCCCGAGCTGGGGGCGGCCGCCATGGAGGAAGGCGGCAAGGAGGAGGTCGCCGGAGGAGGCAGCGGAGGAGCAAGCGCACCCAAGGCAGGCGGCTCTGCAGGAGGAGGCAGAGGAGGAATCAGCAATGTCCGGGCTTGGACGGACGACGACGAGGGCGACGAGGAGCGGCGCCCGCCTAGGGGGCGCGGGAACCTCTACCCCGCGGCCGGATGCCGCACCCAGTGGGCACAAGCGCCGCTTGGCGGGGAGGTACGGCAGCCACCAGGCCAAGAAGGCCAAACAGGCGGACGCCACCATACAGCACGAGGCCCAGAAGGTGGCCGCCGCCCGGAAGGGGCCCAAGCCCATGCCGTTCACATCTGGGTAAGCGTGCTTGCCGCCCCAACTTCATGTTTTCCTTCTTTCTTGGTGTGTTTCCTTATCTTTGCTTTCTTGTTGAGCAGGACAGCCTTCGCCACCACACGGGCTTCATCTTCCTCGCTGATGGACCCGGTGGACGGCTCCGCGGATGCTCGGCATCCGGATCCTGCTGCTGCTCTCTGGGAAGCGCAGGAGAGGAATGCGCAGGAGGCGCAGGACGCCATGGAGAAGGCGCGGGCCGACGCCCAGTCGGAGGAGCTGACGCAGGCGGAGGCCCGGGCCACGGCGGAAGCGGAGACGGAGGCGGCGACGAAGGCACGGGTGAAGGCCAACGCCAGGGGCACGGCGGATCCGGCTGGTGGCGAGGTCCCGAAGACCGTCACCCTCGAACAGCCGGAGGTGGAGACGGTGGAGAACCGGACGCCGCCTGGGCAGGCCGGGGTCGACCAGTTGGTGCCGAAGCCCGTGGTCCCCAACACCGTCATCCCTGAGGTGGAGCAGACCCCGCGCGTGTCGGACACGGGCGGACGAGGAGGTGGACAGCCCAACCAGCCGGAGGCACAACCAGCCGGTGCTGGGCAGGTAGCGGGCTGGGCCTTAGTGGTGCATACCCCTGTGTGATGGCGTGCGACATGGGCGATGTCAGAGCCAAGGCGGCAGGTGGAGGCCGCGACCTTGGGCTCGCGGGAGGGGTGCTAGGGCCAGGAGCGCCGCTTCCTCAGGCTAGGTAGCAGGAGCCAGCCCCGCCGCCTTAAACTTGGTGGTGCGGGAAATGAAGGACCGGTTCCTCACCCAGAACGCCATCCTTCTGAAGGCGACAAAGGAGATGCTGGCTACGTGGTCGGCCGTACGGGTATGTGCATCTTAGTTTTGCTTCTTCATCATGTAATCTTCCGTGGGGGCGCGTCAGCGCACCCACAGGGTGTAGCCCCCGAGTTCCGAGCCGGCTGCTGAGCAAGCGGGTTGGAACTCCAAGGTGTTCTTTTTGTTTGTTGAAATGCTTGCTGTTGTTGCAGGACCTCCACAACATGCGGGTGGCCGCGTACAACACATAGAAACTTACGCTTGCCACCCGGACTACTAAGCTGGCAAAGAGCTGAAGTAAGTAAGCTGACTTCCAGTGGGGCGCGCCAGCGCACCCACTGGGTGTAACCACCGAGATTCAGGCCGACTGCTGAGCAGTCGGTCCGGATCTTCTCCCGCAGCTTATTCTTGGTTTCTGTTGAAGTAGATGGTGACGCCTCCTGCTTGTTTTTCTTTTTAAAGTGGCTACTGCCCAGCTGGTTCGGCGCGTGGAAGATCTTGAAGGCCAACTCCAGGTTGTGAGGCAGGAGCGCGACCAGGCGGCCTCCGCACGCGACCGACTGGAGAAGGAGCTGGCGGACCAGGCCATGCGGCACATGGAGCAGGTCAAAAAGCTGGAGGCGGACAAGGCAGAGCTCAGGGCCTAGTTCAAGACTAAGCGCGCAGAATGGGCCGAGAGGGAGAAGCTCCTCGATGGCGGCTACTCTGTGATCGCGGACATGCTCGATGGTATGCCCTTTTTTCTATTCCGACTTCTTGCCGCCGGCTGCTGCTAGAGGCCGTCTTCTAACGCCCTTGTCTTCTTGTGTGCAGAGTTCCTCCCGGGCCACTCTGTCGCCGTCTACATGGCTATCGAGGCTCAGCGCGAGGATTCCCGGCGTGAGGGCAAGGAGATTGCGCAAGACCGGCCTCGGACTGTGGGCAAACAGCTCATGGCCGTTCGGATGGGCCTCAAGCCAACGCGCTGCCTGCTCCGCCAACTTCGGCGTGCCGGGTCGCAGGTCTTGGAGGCCTTGTGTCCAGGTGGCCCGATCCCGCGGACTCCTAGTCGGACGGCAGACTGGCTAGAGGTGGCGGTCAACCGGCTCGAAGCCTGGAAGAGCTCCGCGACGTGAGCTGGGGCCGCCAAGGCGCTGGAGTTCGTCAAGGCCTGGTACCCTGGCGTGCGCCTAGCGCAGCTAGCGACCTTCTGCCAGGAGGCACTGATGGAGCTGGCGGTGGAGCACGAGAACATCACCATCCGGGCGTCGGCCCTCACCGACTACGCTGACATTGACGCCTTCTTCCCAGAGCGGGCATATGACGGCGCCGTTGTTCCTCCGTCCTGGTTTGGTCTGAACCTGTCGGACGGGGAGGACTCGGCGGAGGAGATCACCTCCAGCGATGAAGGCGACGAGGATGTTGAGGACGAGGAAGGCAGCTACGTCGCTCCAGACGCAGAGCGACCAGCCGGACTCGGCCCGACCCAGCGCCAACTAGCGACCTGCCGGAGACCACATCAGCCGCCGCCGACAGTCAAGCTGAGACTCCGCAGCCGGAAGCCCCACCAGCCGGAGCTACGCCTGCCGCCGACCAGTCCGCGCAGCCCGAGGGGCCGCCCGCCTAGATGGCATGTTTATCTTTTTTCAAGTTTTTTTTGTCTTGGTGTTTGAAAACAATGTCAGTTATGCGCAATTCCACCCACTGGGGGTGTATTTTTAAACTTGATGAATGTTGGCCTTGGGCCCTTTTGCAATGTACAAAGTTTAAATCCCCACATTGTTGCATGTGTTGCTTGGTTCTAGCTTGAATTCGGTTTTCTCTCTTTGGCTTTTTCCTTTGCCGCATTCCTTTGGCTGCCTCCCTGCCAGCCGGACAACAGCTCTACGGTCTGTGGCTGGGTCAGGGACTTGGTCGTTTAGAACGGGCAAGTTACTTCAGCCACGTAGAGCGTAACTAATCGAGCAAGAAGCCGGACGAGGTAGGCGAGAGGCCGGCTTGTCCCTAGTTGGCGTTTTTCCTTAGTCGATTTTCATGTGGACAGTATTTCCGGCCTTTGGCTCTTGCCAGTCGGACAGCCGCGCTGCGAGCTATTACTTGGAACAAAGAGAGGGCTTTGGCGTCGGCACACTACTAGTTGGCTCCGGCTGGTGCGAACTTAGGCCAAGGCGGCGAGCCCCCGGGCCGGCTGACCGAAACCCAAACGGGACAAGAATATATTAAAAACTCAAATCATGGCATAAGCTTATCTCATAGATAAAAAAGGTAGCCCCCGAGTGCATCTCGGGGAACCTGAGGTCTTTACTTAATACAAAAGTTGGCATGGTACATACGCTCGCATCAATTGTAAAATGGACGGAGTAGGTTCGCGTTCCATGGCCGATCTGTTTCTTCACCGGTTGTGCTTCTCTTGCGCGCCTTGGGCTTTTGGGCATGGATGAGGTAGTACGAGTCGTTGGTCAGAGCCTTGTTGATGATGAAGGGGCCTTCCCAAGGTGTTGCGAGTTTGTGCGGGCAGGTTAATCGCACGATCAGGCGGAGCACAAGATCGCCTTCGCGGAATGTACGTGGCTTGACCTTCTTGTTGTGGTAGCGCGCAGGCTCTGGTGGTAGATGGCGGACCGGCTGCATGCTAGCAAGCGGGCCTCTTCTAGAAGGTCAACGTCATCTTCTCGCGCCTCCTTTGCTTCTGCCTCCGTGTACACAGTGACGCGAGGCGAGTCGAACTCGATATCCGTGGGGATGATAGCCTCGGCACCGTACACGAGGAAGAAGGTCGTAAATCCGGTTGATCTGTTGGGCGTGGTTCGAGGACTCCAGAGGACCGCCGGCAGCTCGTCAATCTAGCAACCGGCCGGTCGTTCCAATGTCTTGATCAGGCGGGGCTTGATGCCAGACAGGATGAGGTCGTGTCCTCTCTCCACCTGGCCATTTGACTGCGGATGGGCAACAAACGCTAGGTCCAGCCGGATACCCTGGTTTGCACAGAAATGGGCCAAGGCGCCTTTGGAGAAGTTGGTGCATTGTCGGTGATGATGTTGTGGGGAATGTTGTATCGGACGATGATGTCGGCGATGAACGTGAGGGCAGTCGGACCGTTTAGCTTCTTGATTGGCTTGGCTTCTATCCACTTGGTGAATTTGTCCACAGCGACCAGCAAATGAGTCATGCTGCCGCGTGCTGTCTTGAAAGGACCCACCATGTCCAAACCCCACACGACAAACGGCCAGGTAATGGGGATGGTCTTGAGGATAGAAGTCGGCTGGTGTTGCTTGGTGCTGAACTTCTGGCACCCTTTGCACTTCTTGACCAACTCTTTGGTATCATCCAAAGCAGTCGGTCAGAAGAAACCATGGCGGAAGGCTTTTGCTACGAGAGCCCTGGAGGCGGCATGGTGGCCACATTCGCCCTGGTGAATGTCTCTGAGAATCTCCATGCCCTTCTCCGGCTCCATGCAGCGCTGATAAACGCTGGTCACGCTCCGCCTGGTGAGCTCTCTATTGACGATGGCGTAGGCGCCTGCTCGGTGCTGGATCTGTCGGGCTAACACTTTGTCAGCTGGTAGCACGCTGCTTACCAGGTAATCACGGATGGGCTGCGCCCAAGATGGGGCTGTCACCACTGTGAAGACAACAACTCGCACGAGGGTGGCCAGGTTGGGAGGCGGCGGGCTGGAGTCGGCCGCTCCTGGTGGTGCCGATGAAGTCCCCGGGCCGCTTGGTGGGGTTCCTGGTCCCGGTGCTGGAGGTGCAGCCCCAGGCCGCCTACTGAAGCGACCGGGCCGACTGCTGAAGTCCCCGGGTCGGCTGTTGAAGTCCCCAAGCCGGATCCGACTACTCTAGGGTCAGTCAACACAAAGATGGAGTCGGACTCCGACGAAGGTTTCATGGATGGTTTGCGCAGGCACTCGAGGGAGACGCCGGCTGGTATGGCCTGCCGGGTGGAGCCAATGCGGGCGAGGGCGTCCGCTGCATTGTTGTCGGCTCATGGCACGTGGAGGAACTCGCACCCTTCAAAGTGCATGCTCATCTGCTGGACGAGGAAGCGGTAGCTTGCCATGTTGGCGTCCTTGGCATCCGAGTCGCCGGACGATTGCTGGACCACCAAGTCCGAGTCGTCGTAGCAGAGGATGTGGCGGATGCCGATTTCTTTGGCCAGTCGGAGCCCAAAGATGAGCGCCTCGTACTCGGCTACGTTGTTGGAGGCGGCGAAGTGGATCTGCAGCGTATACTTCAGCTTGTCGCCTTTTGGATAGGTGAGGACGATGCCGGCTCCCAAGATGGAGTGCATCTTTGAGCCGTCAAAGTGCATCCACCAGTACGTAGAATCCGGTGCTGGCGGCAGGTACTGGGACTCGGCCCAGTCGACGAGGAAGTTGGCCAGTGTTTGGGACTTGATGGCGATGCAGGGCTGGTAGAGGATGGTGTGGGAAGCCAGCTCGATGGCCCACTTGGCCACCTGGCCTGAGGCATCACTGTTGACCATGATCGGCAAGGGGGGCGGTGCAGACAACCGTGATGGATTTCTCTTGGAAATATTGCTTCACCTTCTTGGCGGCAAAGTACATGCCGTAGCACATCTTCTGGTAGTGGGGGTAGTTCTGCTTGGAGGCGGACAAGACCTCACTCAGATAGTACACTGGCCTCTAGACCAGCTGCACCTTGTCGGCTTCTGGGCACTCGACCACGATCACCGTGCTGATGACTTGATTGGTGGCGGCGATGTAGAGGAGCATCGGTTCCTTAGCAGTTGGAGCCGCCAGGATAGGCTGCGTGGACATCATGCGCTTGAGCTGGAGAAAGGTTTCGTCCGCCTGGTCGTTCCACTCGAAGCAAGTGGTTTTCTTCATGAGCTGGTACACGGCGAGTGCCTTCTCACCCAGCCGACTGATGAAGCGGCTGAGGGATGCCAGGCACCCGGTGAACTTTTGGACGTCACGCAACTTGGTGGGTCTCTCCATCCACTCGATGGCCTTGATCTTCATGGGGTTTCACTCGATGCCGCGTTCAGATACAAGGAAGCCAAGGAGCTGGTTGGGTGGTACTCCGAAGACACACTTTTCCGAGTTGAGCTTGATTTGAAAATGGCGTAGATTTTCAAAGGTCTCCTTGAGATCCTCCAGGAGGGTGCCGCGCTTCTCCGTCTTCACCATAATGTCATCCACATAGACGTGGGCATTGCAGCCGAGTTGTTCCAACAAGCACTTCTGCATGCATCGTTGGAAGGTGGCACCGGCATTCCTCAAGCCGAACATCATGGTGATGTAGCAGAAGGCACCGAATGGTGTGATGAAGGCGGTCTTCAAGCGGTCGGCCAGATCTAGCTTGATCTGGTGGTAGCCGGAGTACGCGTCCAAGAAGGACAGTAGCTCGCAGCCGGCCATGGAGTCTATCACTTGGTCGACCCGTGGCAGAGCAAACGGATCCTTGGGGCAGGCTTTGTTGGGGCTCGTGTAGTTGATACACATGCGCCACTTGTTATTCTTCTTCAAGACGAGTACTGGATTGGCAAGCCAGTCTGGGTAGAACACTTCCATGATGAAGCCGGCTGCTAGAAGCCGGTCGATTTCTTCACCAATGATCCTTCTCTTCTCTTCTGATAGGCTGTGGAGGGGTTGTTTGACCAACTTAGCATCTGGCCTCACATGTAGTTTGTGCTCGGCGAAATCCGTCGGGACACCCGGCATGTATTTGGGAGACCATGTGAAGATGTCTCGATTCTCACGAAGGAAATCTACAAGCTCGCCTTCCTATTTGCTGTCGAGGTTAGTCCCCACGACAGCAAACCTCTCCGGGTGCACCGGGTCCAAGGCGATCTTCTTGGTTTCCTTGGCCGGCTAGAAGGAGCCCCCTACTGCCGTCTCCTTGGGATCAGTCGGCACGGCTGGCTGCTCGCCGGACATGGCTACCATCCAGTCAAGGAGATGCTTCTCTTGAGCGATGACGAGAGACTCGGCCAGCCAGCTGCAAGCGGTGGCACAATCTAGCGACTTCTGGTAGTCGCCGGCAATGGTGATGATGCCCTTGGTACCCGGCATCTTGGCCTTTAGGTAGGCATAGTGCGGGACCATCATGAATTTGGCCAGCACAGGGCGGCCCAAGAGCGCATGGTAGGGGCTGTCCAGGTCGACCACCTCGAACCAGATCGGTTCGCAGCGGAAGTGGTTCTTGTCGCCGAACAGGACATCGGTCTTAATCTTGCAGATTGGAGAGCAGGAAAGGCCGGGAACTATGCCGTGGAAGACAGTCCGGCTGGGCTGAAGCTGCTTGGCCTTGATTCCCAACCGCTCCATGGTCTCGCGGTACAGGATGTTGATGCTGCTGCCGCCATCTATCAGAACTTGGCCGAAGCGGCAAGTCCACCTCTCTGTTGAGAAGGTTGATTCCAGCACCAAGGCGTATGCACCCAGCGAGGGCATCACGGCCGGGTGGTCAGCTTGCCTATAGGTGATGGGCCTCTCGGACCAATGCAAGAAGTTCCCGTCCCTTTATATCCCGGAGAAATTGAAGCAATGGACAACACTTCTCAAATTTTTGGAAGTTAAATATATTTGGCTTCAGTTAGACAAAGGTTGAACTCCTCAAAAACAACCCTTTGAATAAAAATAAAGCCTTCTAGGGCTTCTGATAGAGATGCACATAATGTGTGTCGTGGTAATATCTCGACAGATGCCAGGGGTGGCTTATCATGGTAGGGGCCATGAGATCATCGTCGGGTCCTGGAAGCAGGAGTGGGCACAAGCTCGTACGTACATGAGATCTACCCAGGTTCAGGGCTCTCCTAAGAGATGAAACACCTACTCCTGCTCTGCGGGGTCTCCGCATGCTCGCTATATAGCAAAAAGTACAATGGTGCTCCTAGAGCTGTTTGGCTAGAGGAGGAAGAAGGGCAAGGCTAGCACTCTTCTCCCCTAGCTATGGTGTGTGGAATGGTATGGAGGGAACTGATGTGTGAACCCTTTCCATGGGTGTGGCCTGGGGGGGTTTATAAGCTAACCCCCCCCCCCCAGGGGTACAATGGTATTCTGGCCAGGTGGTGGGTCCCGGCTGGCAGCGTATATGGAGGCCGGATTCTTCGCCGGCTGCTAGGGCCCGCGTCTGGTGGGCCCTGCCGGCTGCCGAGGAACTGGCCGACAAGTGGGGCCTGCCGCCTGCGGGCACCATGGGCGGCTCTTCACTGTTGTGTCGTCCGTGCTGACGGAGGCTGTGTCGGCGTGCCATGGCTACAGTGCCGCACCGGGCGGGTCGGCGGCCGCGTGGCGGCGCTTATTGTAGCCATGCGTCTGGGATTCGGGGGAGGCATGGCGCACTGTGGCCATGCCCCAGCTTGTCTCTTGGTCGGGCTCAGACTCCGAGGGAGGGGCGGACCACGTGCTAGGAGCTGGCCCGTGCCCTCGCCGCCTTCTAGAGTGCGCCGTCTTCTTGGGGGGCGCCACCTTCTAGGAGGCGGGCCTCTAGTTCCAGCCGCCTTCTTGGGGTCCGCCGTCTTCTAGGAGGCAGCCATCTAGTTCCATCCGGCCTTGGAGGCCGGCCTTGCAACCAGTCAGATTGAGGGGTTTGGCCAGCCCCGATGTCTTGAAATGTGGTTAAGTATTGATGAGGCTACCCGGGGTCTATCCCCCGACAATGTGATATTAGGCCTAGAGTAGAGCTCGAGAAGAAGTGCAGGATTTGAGGGGAGAGCACACGTGACGGCTCCTCAGTTTGATTAGTAGCAGAAACCACCTTTGCAACAATGTGAGCTTCACCATCTAATCTAGGAGAGCTGAGGGTTGAGAGGAGATACTCCATGAAAATAAAATAAGGTGCGCTCTACACTAAACAGTTCAGGTCTCGTACAAAGTTCAGAAGAGTGACACCACTTAGGATTCACCAAAAAAAAGAACACTTATCCTAATATTGCCAAACAATCCGGTCCTCACAACGATCTGAGCAATACTTTCCAACGCATGCTATCGTCGCATCAACTCATCGTTGTTGCTAGGCCTATTTCGTTGGCATCCTAGATATCAGCCAGTCTTGCCTTGCTCATTAACTATGTAGTACAAGTCCCAAAAATCAAGTGGCTAAAGGAACAGACTCAAACCATCAGTCCTCCCAAAATATTAAGGGTAATTCTGCTAACGGTCGATCAATTTCAGTCATGTTAAGAACATTTATAGCTCTACAATATGAAGTCAAGACGATCATCGGCCACGGCTGATGAGCCTCGATATCTGCTCAAAGAACACATGAGACTACGCTTAGGCCGGTGGACTGGAGGAGGAGACCAAAGGAGAGGAAGAAGATCGCCATTAGGCCGACGTCAAGAGGGTGGCTCGCGGGAGCGGGAGAAGGAGGATGAAGGAGAGAGGAAGAAGATACAGATGGAATACGGTTGGCACCGTCGAGATTATGCTTTTGGCTCGGAGGGCATCATGGGCCGCACGCCTCCTCCCACTTGATGGCTGTAGTAGATCAGCAAGAACACGGGGGGAGGGGATCAGGGCGGTTGGCAGGGTACTCCTCTTTGCCGGTTAGTGGGGAAGTATGGTGTAGAGAAGAGAGGGTGTCATGTCGAAGGTGAGGTGGGCGTCATCCGGTTTTAAAAAAGAGGGATCTAGCGAGAAATGTCCCGCTACGACGAGAAACCGGGGGAGGAGTGAAGGGTCCGACAGGAAAAGAGAAGGGTGCGTCGT
>NC_041389.1:292442717-292454067 GCF_002162155.2 Triticum dicoccoides
GGGGGGGTTGTGCCCGCGTGTTACAGATAATATCGCAGATAGTCTAGACACCACTGTTCTTCCCCACATATGTTTTGGATTTGGGGAGTCCGGACTGTCAGGACCATAGAATTTTTGGGAGCCTGTTGGACGCCTGTTTGATGACGAACATGTCAGATGTATGAGAAAAAAATGAGTGTCAACTTTGAAGACAACATTGTATTCTGTGGCAACGCACGAATATTCTATTAGTTTTAATTTTGTGGGCCAATGCAAAGATGCGACTTCGTTCGCCTGCATCCATACGTGGATCCGACAGCGAGACGCGTCGCCATCAGACGGCTTGCGTGGCGGCCTATCACCCAGGCCGACGCCTACCGTTGATCGCTGCTTATAAAACTAAAATGTAGCAGATCCTTCCACCACCGACTTCTGGCGGTGAAAGGAATTGCGGCGTTCGCAGCCGCAGGCTACTACTCCCTCCTTCCATCTATATAGGGCCTAATGCATTTTTCAAGACCGCCTTTGACTATTGACAAGACTAATAGTACATGAGATGCATAATGTAAAAATTATATCATTGGAAGCTCCTTTCACATACGAAATTGGTGGTATACTTTGTGTAAGTTGCATGTCATGTATTATTGCTCTAACATTTGGTCAAAGTTAGCCTCAAAAAATGTATTAGACCCTATATAGATGGAAGGAGGGAGTAGTACAAATTAACATCAAGCTTAGTTTACTTTTCTCAAAGATGAATAAGTTGTTTTGAGTTTTTTTTAAAACGCACAGACAAGGTGGTCGACTGGGCCTTATAAGCACACTAGCCAACCAAGCTCCTCGAGTCTGTTAAATCCTCTCAAGCAAACCATATACGAATTTAGCATACAAACTACATATTGTAGAATCGAATCAATGCACGCAGATCCCATCGGGTCGGTGGACCAACTTTAGTTCATCTCTACATACATCTGCATCTGCAATTTTTCATTCATTGGCCGCTCATGGAGCGGTCGACAAGCATGCATGCATGGCTACGTGTACATGCATTATTGAGTGGCTGCATCATGCATACGTACGTACTAATAACTACAAAAATGAACAAAAACTAAAGGCACAAGGTTGTCGGCGACGGCGAGGGTTCACAAGCGGACCCCTTTGCTGCAAGCAGAAAAAAAAATACATGACAAAACCAGCGCGCCCGGAACATGGGGCAATGCGCTTCAAGCCTAGCCGCCAGCTTTGTCTCCACCTGGCCCGGTTGGAACTGGATGACTTTATCAATTTACTTCCTCCGTTTCTAAATATAAATCTTTTAAAACATTTCACTATAGGCTACATACGGAGCAAAATGAGTGAACCTATACTTTAAAAGACGTCTATATATATCCGAATGTAGTCTCTATAGTGTAATGTCTAAAAAGACTTATATTTCGGAACGGAGGGAGTGCATTTTTAACACAATACATATGCACATACATCCACCCCTATGAACTCATGCACATACATCATACTCCTATGAGCACTTTCAAAAGAGTGAGACGACACATCATACGAGGACGGAGAAGACCCAGCGGCCTCGCCGCCGATGCCGACCCCGTCCGACCTGTTTTATGAATTTTTCAGTTCGGGTTACGACGAAGCCGAGGTTGCCACGATGGTAGACTCGGTCTTGCCGGTGGACGATCCGGCGAGGGTTGGGCTCCACGCGGGAGAGAGGAAGGAGATGGTCCGTCGAGCTGTTCACCGGAGAACGGCGGCGACGGCAATCAGGCCATGGAAGGGTCCTCTCTCGAAGGTTAGTCTTCCCAATCTTACGCTGTTTGATTTGATTAAGCCAGATTCATGGATTACGATTCAAAGGAAAAAGAGACCTGGGCGCCGAGCGAGTGTTTCCCGGACGCCGGCTGCGGCCGTGGCGGCGCGGCCGGCTGGGCAACCGATCGAGATCGCGATCGCTTGGGCGCAACGTTTGAAATCGCTGCTGGGCCACGAGCTGGGTGCGCCAGGGGGTGGGCCGGTTCTGAGTGAGCCGGGCCTGCGTGTAGTTGGGATGGGGCTAGCTGGGTATGAGGCCCAGTCTACCCCGATCACTATGTCGCTTCCTCCTATCGCCCCATGCACGATCAATCATCGAGTTCGTCTGCAGTCGTTGCGGTCTAGGGTTTCTCGTCGAGGCCGGCCTGGGTTTTGTGATCGCGGTGCAGAGAGGGCAAGACGCATCCCCCCACTCTAGGCCATTGCTGGCCGAGGAGTTGTGCCGCCTCCAGCCAAGAGTGCCTCCGCGGGTGCTGCTGGCCGCGGAGGGCAGGCGCCGCCGCCGGGTCCTGGCCGTGGCGGAAACGGCCCGCCACCGGGTGCTGGTCGAGGTGGGAACGGCCCAACGCCGGGGACTGGCCGCGGTGGGGGTGCCCCGACGCCGGGTGCTTGTGCCGGCAGGGCAGCTACAGAGGGGAACGGCCCTAGGCCGCATGCGGCTAGCGAGGCGACCGGCATTGGCGCGGTTGGTCGAGGCTCTGGTCTCCCGGGCGCTAGACCCCCGGCCCCGATGGTGGTGCCGCAGCCGGTGATGGGTCGTGATGGTGTGAATCCTGGACCCCCGGTGCTGAACCCGACCTCGTCTGCTGCTGTGGGCAGGGGTGTGCTTGGTCCGAGGCCGCCGCCCCCTGCGGCTGGCCTGCAGCCTCGACCGGCGACACCTCAGTCTGGCGCGAGGCCGCCTCACTTTGTCGCCCGGCAGTCGCAAAATCGAGTTGTGTCGGTGCTGACGCAGGCACCGCCGTCGCAAACTTCGGCGGGTGGAGTTGATACGGCTGCGCCTCGTGGCCAGTGGGGTGATGACGGTTATAATGCGTATGGAGATGGTCAGCACCGGGGATCCTCGTCCACGGGTGGTGGTCGGGGGTATGCCTGGCAGAGTGATGGTTCGGTTGAGAGGCCTTTCATGGGTCCGACGGGAGGCTTTGTTGAGGGGGCATCCGGTCCGGGAAATCGACACTGCGGTGGTTTCCGCGGTCATCATGGTGGCCGAGGCGGTCGAGGTGGCCGGTATCGTCCACGACAGCCTCATCCGACCGTTGTGGTCAAGCAGACGGCCGCTGGCGGGGCTGTCGAGGAGTCTGGGTTGTCTGCCCAGGCTATGGAGGTGGTGACGGCACTCGCTGATGTCGAGGTTCCTGGGAATGTAGGCTCGGGGTCTGTGTCTATGGAGGCGTCGGATAGGGCTGATCCGGACAGGGCATCCAAGTGGGCGCGCAAGAAGGAAAGAATGTTGTGTTATCGTTGTGGCGAGAAGGCCATTTTATAGCTGAGTGTTTGGCGGTTTTGTGTGATACTTGTGGCAAACCAGCCCAGGACTCGGGGGAGTGTCCGCTTTTGAGGGATCAGGCACCGTCACTTATGATGTATGGAGTGTGTTGTGCTGAACTCACGCTCTTTGAGTCTCCAAATGAGAGGGAGGCTCCTGATGAGGCTCAGAGTATGACTACTGGGATTGTCAAAGTGACTAGAGGAGAAGTCTCTGAGACCCAGATTGTGCAGCGGCTCCGGGAGCTAGCTCCAGGGGACTTCCATTGGGAGCTCGTCAGTCTCGAGGCAAACTTATTTAGGGTCGAATTCCCGTCGGTGGAGGATTTGCAGAGGCTGCTGAGTTTTGGGATGTGCAAAGTGCTAGGTACAGATGGCATCCTCGAGTTCCATGAGTGGAAGTTGGTGGAGCCTAAGGGTAAGCCTCTTACCCGATCTTGGCTGCGTTTCTCTGGGGCTCCTTTGAAGCCTATGCAGGATGCTAGGGTCGTTGCTAGCTTGGGCATCATGGTTGGAAAAACTGAGTGAGTGGACATGGCCTTCACTAGAGCTCATGGGGTAGCTCGGCTACTGGTTAGTATTTTGGACACTGACTTCGGGCCTGATGTGGTTAAGTGGTCATATCGAGGCCAGATTTACAGCCTTGGATTGAGTTTGAGGATGATAGCCTGTTCGCCGAGGCAGATACCGAGACTGATGTTGATATGCACGAGGGTGATGATGGCGCGGGAGCAAAGGAGACTCCGGTCGGTGATCCTGGACGAGAGTTGTCCAAGGGACAGGGGTCTGTTTCTCAAACGACTGGGGATGGGACGGCTCCACCCTCCTCGGTGCCTATGACCACTCTGAGATTTGGGTCTCTCGAGCCTGCTTCTGCACCTTCGAGATTGTGGAGTGAGCGAGTGGAGTCTTTCGAGGCTTTTGAGCACACGTTACCCGCTTTGGGTTGTGAGGATGCTACGTGTCCCGTCCTTGGGACTTCGCCGATCTCGGTCAGGGGAGAGGAGGAGGAGGCTCCTACCCACGTTGGTGTTCCTTCTCAGACTGAGGGTCCGGCCGTGCAGGTGTTTCCCTTGGGAGGGGGTCCGGGGCTAGTGTGCTCGGCTCCCTTTCCTCCTGGCACGACGGAGCTGCAGGCGGCAGTTCCGGTCGCTGAAGGGGGCTCGGGGCGGGTGGCCTTGGGGTCCTCTTCTCCTATCGCGCCGGCCGAGGTGTCGGTGATGGAGGCTTTATCTTCGGGAGGGGTCCGGGGCAGGTGGCCTCGGCACCCTCTTCTCCTCTCGCTTGGACGGAACTGCAGGCGGCAGTACCGGTCCCTAGAGGGGGCCCGGGGCAGGTGGCCTCGGGGCCTCCTCCTTCGGTGTCTAGGGTGGCCGGCCCTCCGTTGGCACCGGCGAGCAGCTCTTGCCGGCAGGCTGGGTTGGGTGGGGAGCTAGGGCAGGCGGCCTATGTTACCCCATCAACCGGCTTGGTGCCATCTCCCTGCCGTGGGGACCGGCTAAGTGTTCGGGGTGAGGCAGGAGGCCCCTCCCCGGGCAACTTCACTCGGGAGGAGGTGATTGCGTTTGGCGGGATTCTGGATCCAGTCTCTGAGGGACGATATACAACAGCGGTGCGCCATGAGGGCGGCCAAGCTTCATGACATTGAGGTCACTACTGGTATGTCGGTTAATACTTCTAATTCCATCTTGCATTTTTCAAACGATGAGATTGTTGATAATACAAACCAATTAGGAATTTCACTAGGTAGTAATGAGATGGTGAAATTTTCAAATTCCGTTAATGATTTACTAGATTTAGAAGCCGAGGGCTTTAGAAATGATTCGTAACTTAGCAGCGGTCAAACCCATGAATGATTCTGATATTGATGCTTTGGGGGTTCGGGTGCTGGATAATTTTTGTGCGGATCTTGCTAATCCCATCTCTGAGCCTAAGGAGGAGGATGAGAGTTTTGAGAATGCTCTAGTAAGACCTCTGAGCCTGGTTGTGAGGACCGGCTGGAGAGTAAGACCAGTCCTAAACGCAAATGGAAGCGGAAGATCTACCCGGCGTCCGCAGTGCGTAGGAGTGCTAGGATCCGCACGGCTAAAAAATTCCATGACGAGATATGAAAGGAATCTTTTGGAATAGCAGAGGTCTCAAAGACTTGGCTAAAAGAAGGTTTCTTGCAGAAGCGTCTATCGAGCATAGGTTGGACTTTATTGCTTTGTCGGAAACTGGTCGAGATAATTTCTCGCCACAATTTCTCAATACTTTATCAAGTGGTATTGATTTCGACTGGCACTGTCTGCCGCCGCGAGGAAGATCGGGTGGGTTCTTACTCAGTGTTAGATGCGAGTCTCTCGAAGTCTGAAGTGTGGTCATGGGAGATTTTTCTGTTAAGTTTAGGGTGCGCTCGAAGGCTGATGGGTTTGATTGGGCTCTGGTGGCGGTCTACGGTGCCGCACAACCAGAATTCAAACTGGATTTCTTGGATGATCTAGTTAGGGTTTGCGGTTCTGAGTAGCTACAATCCTAGTGGGGGGATTTTAACATCATTAGGAGGCGTGATGATAAGAATAATGATAATTTTGATGGGAGATGGTCGTTCATGTTTAACACTATCATTGAAAGCTTGGATTTGAGAGAGATTGAGCTTTTGCGTAGGAAGTTCACTTGGGCTAACGTGATGCCAAATCCAATGTTTAAAAAGTTGGATCGTGTACTGGCAAGTGTAGAATGGGAATAGAAGTTTCCCTTTGTTACAGTTCAGGCACTCTCTCGTGGTATTTCTGACCACACGCCTCTATTTCTTGACTCTGGTGAGGCCTCCCACTTGGGCAACAAAAATTTATTCTCGTTCGAGCTTGCTTGGTTTGAAAGAGAAGGCTTCCTTGATCTCGTAGCCAGAGAGTGGGCTAAGGATGCAGGAGGTAGGACTACGCTCGAGCGCTGGCAGAATAAGATTAGGCACCTGAGAAGTTTTCTACGTGGGTGGGCTAAGCATCTTAGCGGGATTTATAAGGTTGAAAAGGAACGGCTCCTTACCCTTATTCAGTCCTTAGATGTAAAAGCAGAAACCACGGTTCTGCCAGCCGCAGAGCTTCATGCCAAGCTTGACGCAGAGATGAGGCTAAAAGAACTTCTTCGTGAAGAAGAATTAAAGTGGGCGCTGCAGGCCAAGGTCCGAAGAGTTGTCCAAGGGGACGCGAACACTCAATTCTTCCACATGATCGCCAATGGCAAACACAGGAAGAAGAGGATCTTTCAGCTTGAACAAGATGAAGGAACGATTATCGGTCAGGAGAACCTAAAATTATACATTACTAAGTATTACAACAAGTTGTTTGGACCCCCAGAGGATAACTGTGTGTCTCTGGATGAGTCTGGGGTTGAGGATGTGCCTCAACTTACTGTTGTTGAGAATGATATCTTGGCAGCTCCTTTTTCTGAAAAGGAGGTATTCGAAGCCATCTCGCAAATGAAAAATAATAAAGCTCCCGGCCCGGATGGATTCCCAGTTGAGTTTTATGAGAAGTGCTGGCATATTATTAAAGGGGACCTGTTGCCGATGTTCCATGATTTGTTCTCGGGGCAGCTTTAGCTTTTTCAGCTAAATTTTGGTATGATAACCATCCTTCCTAAGAAAACAGAGGCTGTGAGAATCGAGCAATTCAGGCCCATCTGTCTTCTCAATGCTAGTTTCAAAAATTTTACAAAGGTCGGAACGATTAGGCTCACACGGATTGCGCATGCTGTAGTGTAGCCTACTCAAACTGCTTTCATGCCGGACAGGAACATCCTTGAAGGGGTTGTGGTCCTTCATGAAATGCTCCATGAGATTCACACGAAAAAACTTGATGGAGTTATTTTCAAGGTGGATTTCGAGAAGGCGTACGATAAAGTCAAATGGTCGTTCCTTCAACAGGCCTTACACATGAAGGGTTTTGATGAAGCTTGGCGACGCCAGGTAGAATCTTTCAGCAAAAAGGGAGTGTTGGAATTAAAGTGAATGACGATATAGGTCATTATTTCCAGACACACAAGGGCCTGAGACAAGGTGATCCCATGTCTCCTATCTTGTTCAACATTGTCGTTGATATGTTGACGATCCTGATAGGAAGGGCAAAGGAGGTCGGTCAGGTGGGTGGCTTGGTGCCTCATCTAGTTGACGATGGTGTGTCCATCCTGTAGTACGCTGATGATACAATCATCTTCATGGAGCACGACTTGGCAAAAGCGAGAAATATGAAGATGGTGTTATGCTTATTTGAACAATTGACTAGATTGAAGATTAACTTTCATAAAAGCGAGTTGTTCTGCTTTGGTAGAGCCAAGAACGGGCAAAAGGCTTATAGGCAATTGTTTGGATGTGAACTGGGGGCTTTACCTTTTACATACCTAGGTATACCCATTCACCATCGTAAGCTAACAAACAGAGAGTGGAAGTGCATCGAGGATCAGTTTGAGAAGAAACTGAGTTGCTGGAAAGGAAAACTCAAGTCATATGGAGGCCGATTGATTCTTATTAATTCGGTGCTCACGAGTATGCCTATGTTTCTCTTATCCTTCTTTGAAGTCCGAGTTGGGGTAAGGGAAAGGCTGGACATCTATCGATCCCGATTCTTCTGTCAGAGTGACAAACTTAAGAGAAAATACCGACTCGCCAAATGGGATATCATCTGTCGACCAAAGGACTAGAGGGGCCTTGGTATCGAGAATCTTGAAGTCAAGAACAGATGTCTTCTCAGTAAGTGGTTGTACAAGCTGTCAGTTGAGACTGAGGCAACGTGGGCGCAGATTCTCCGTAGTAAGTATTTGCAGTCCAAGACTTTGTCCCAGGTCACAGTCAGACCAACTGACTCGCCGTTTTGGAAGGGGCTTATGAGAGTCAAAGCTGCCTTCTTTAATAGAACAAAGTTTATTGTCGGTAATGGCAACACCACTCACTTCTGGGAGGATACTTGGCTTGGTGAAACGCTATTGGCGCTCTAGTATCCGTCCATGTATCGTATTGTTCAGCGTCGTGATTCTCTTGTTGCGACGATTATGCAGTCCATTCCCCTCAATATTCAGTTTCGGAGGGTGCTTGTTGGCGACCGGTGGGAAGCACGGCTTCATTTGGTGAGTAGACTGATGGAGGTTCAGCTAGCTCATCAGCTCGATCAGTTGTGTTGGAAGCTTACTAGGTCTGGAGAGTTTACAGCCAAGTCGATGTATATCGATGTCATTAACTCTAGTATTATTCCTAGTTCCAAACATGTTTGGAAAGTCAAAGTTCCTTTGAAAATTAAAGTGTTTATGTGGTTTGTGCATAAACAAATAATTTTAACAAAGGACAATTTGATTAAGCGCAACTGGACAGGATCTACTAGGTGTAGTTTTTGTGATCGGGACGAGACTATCAAGCACCTCTTCTTTGATTGCCCATTGGCGAGAGTTTTGTGGCGCACCGTGCAAATTGCCTTTAACATTACTCCTCCGAATTCGGTCAGTATGTTATTTGGAACGTGGCTTGTTGGGATAGAGTCTGAAACAGCTAGACACATTCGTGTAGGAGTATGTGCATTGTTATGGGCAATTTGGAACTGCCGAAATGATTTGGCTTTTAACAGAACAACAACTATTCATTTTTTGCAGGTTTTATTTTGGGCTACCGCACTGATCCGTACGTGGTCCTTACTCACTCCGACGGAGGCTAGGGAGCGTTTGGTTACTGGATCTGTCCGGTGGGAGATGGTAGCGCGGGATATCTTCAACTGGTTTGGATGGCGGTCATGTAATAGGATAGGCGATTAGTTTACCTATCTTTTGTTATGCCAACCGGTTGTGGCTTTTGGACCTTCAGTTCTTGGCATTGTGGCTCTGTGTGAGCTTGTCATTTTTTCTTTTTTGCAAGACATTAAGACCTTGTTGAACCTTTTTTTATCTATAAATGTGGCCGTATGCATCGTTCTGATACAGAGGCCGGGGAGTCCCCCCTTTTCGAAAAAAAACTCTTAAGATTGACGAAGTCGTCACAGACGCCTTCGTAATCGACGAAGGTCTCCTTGCACTGAATGCACATTGCTCGATGGTCTGAAATAAATCCAGAAAAATATGACCATCAGTGTCAAGTATAGTACTTGAATCGTGGTGAGTTGGTTCCACCACAAGAAACCTGGTATATTATAATTAGCACATCAGAGCCCAACTTTTAGATCCCGATTATTGGTAAACAACTCTGTGATCAATGAGCGCGGGCGACTCGGTGCATTCTCATCCATGATCTTCATAATTACTTGAAAGTGGTGGATGTACAAATTGGAATATATGAGCATTTGACTAGGCTAATTTGACCCCTCTTTTTTTCACGGACATGTCCGTACAGGGTGTGTCCACTTCAAACTCATATTTGCCCGTGCACGTAGCCATGCTCCTAGCTGTCCGCCCGCACCAAGGAGGACAAAGTGAAAGGTCCAGTTGGAGATGCTCTAAGAAGGGCCCAATGGGAAGGAGGGAGAAATACAACAATGTTGACAGAAAAATGGCAAATTATATAGATAAGCACATAACGTCTACTTTACTGGTTGAGCAAATACCTGTTGCACTTAAACTAACGTAATCATGCATGCGCAATTCACGTCACATCTAATATAGATGTAACATAAGTACATCGCAAAGCCCATGCATATTTAACAATAAGGAAGCAATAATATCATCTCATCCAATGCTCCAACAAAATCTACAAAGATGACACAAAAGATATGTAATTAAGATACGGAAATAGTTAGAGGAACCACTTTTTATCTATTCACATAGCTCTAGTTTTACAAACCCATGCTACAAATATTTACTTTCTTATCATGCAAAAGTCCAGTCATCCCATGAGTGATGAGATGCAGCTGCATTGAGAATCATAAACAACAAGATGGAAATAATCAGTTTTGCGGTAAGATGCATCAATTATCATGTAGGCCATGTGCTCCCGCTACTCCTCCTAATTTCTCTAATTATCATTTGTAAAAAGAATTCGGTGCCTATTTATGCATGAGCAACAAGGTAGGAAGTAACTGAGCCTGTCGTCAAGTTCCAAAGCTAGGACATCTTTCTGTTGTACTGGCTTTTTTTTTATAATTATGAGATATAAGATGTCCATTGGGTGCCTTTTCTTCAAAGAAAAGTTCTAGAGCTAGGACAAAAATACAGTGAGTGAAATGAAAAGATTGAAAGCAACGTCTTCAACATGTTCAGGCCCAGCCCATCATACAAATGAGATATCCGGAGATGCTGAAAAGCGACATCATATTTGCCGCTCAATGTGTCGAATAGTTGAGCATTTGCATAGGCGAGCTCGAGCGGGCCGGCAACGTGTTTCCTTGTTGCGCGTTTTCTTTCTTCTTTTTTCCGACCGTGTTACAGTAGCAGCCAGTTTCTAGTCATTTCTTTTATTTCAAAGATTTTCAAATATCTTTTTAGTGTAAAAATTAAATAAATTTGTATGATTTTCTAAAAAAATGTAAACATTTTATAAAAAAAACTCAAACTTCTTTTGAAATTACAAACATTTCTGAAATTAACAAATTTTGAAAATCTGAAACATTTTTTAAAAACAAGAACATTTTTTGAATTTGTGAACAAATTTTGAAAATAGAAATATTTTTAAAAAAAATCCAAACAATATTTGAAAGCACGAACATTTTTGGAAATTCCCAATCATTTTATGTAACATGAATAATTTTTGAATCTGTGAACAAATTTGGTAAACATGTACATTTTTAGGAAATTCTGAACAATTTTAAAAAACATAAATTTGAAAAATCCAAGCAATTTTTAAAATTCAAAGAAAATATTGAAATTCCAAACATTTTTTGAAATATGTGAAAAATTTGGTTCAAGAACCTTCTAGAAGGTTCCGAGAACCAGAACCAAACTCCCTCTGCTTACCGCTGAAATGGGCTGGTCTACTTGGTCACTCACTCACTCGTCCATGTGCAAAGAGTCAACGGTTCGACGCAATGTGCATGATATAGAAAACATGATTTGGAAAGATAACAGTGCGAAGTCATCCCCGCTCGGGCTCCTGCTCCCGCTAGGGTTCCCCCCC
>NC_041389.1:292454451-292483053 GCF_002162155.2 Triticum dicoccoides
CGTCGGATCCGGTGGCGGCTCGTCTTCGCGGGCGGCGCAGCTCCGGGTGGCGTGGTGGCGGTGGCGTGGCTGCTTGGCTGCGGGGCGGCGCGATGGCTGGCGGCGGAGCCCTTCCGGCCCAGATCTGGGCCCTTTTGGGCCCCATCTGGGTCTGGGTGGGCCTGGCGTGTGCTTTTCGGCGTCATCTCCGGCGGACGGAGGTGTGGCTTGGGCTGGGGGTGGCGGAGACGGTGGCGCGTGTACTGTAGCGCAGCGACGGGAGCTTCACGAGCCCGCTTCGGCCTCGGCCGGGCAGGGGTGCCTGGTTTGCTCCTGAGCTACGTCCGGTCGGTCACCGCCGAGGGTGGTGGAGGTTGTCCCCTCCCACGTGGCCGCTGACCCTGCTGCTCCTTGTTTTCGGCTGGTCCCTCTCGATCCCGCCGGTCTCGCTTCGCTTGTCACAGTGAGACGGCGATGGTCACTGCAAGTCCGTGGTGGCGCATATTGGTGGACGGCAAGTATGGTGGAGCACGATGGATCGTCTGGGGTCGTGGTTGGTTGGAGGTAAGGAGAAATCCTTGTCGGCTTGTTCGGCACCGACGCGGTGACGCCCGTGGGCGCCGCCGTGCCTTCCTGAAGGGCGTCGGATATCCCCCTTCTCTCCCACGGCCCTTCACGTACGGGGGGAAACCCTAGGCCATGTCCGATAGCAGCGTCGTTGTCTTCGCGTTTCTTCTTGAAGGTGTTGCTTGGTATGTGGCGTTTCGTGGTGCTAGGAGCGTGGTGGAATTCTCCGGCGGGCGCAGCGGTTGCGAGTCATCTTCGTTTTCGTTGATCCGCCGTTGTCGGCATTTTTTTTCCTTTTGTATTTTCTCTTTCATTTCTTTTAGGTGTGTCTGTGCTGCTTCCGCCCCAGCACCTATCGTTGGTTGTATCGATGTTGTTGCTTTGTAATACAAAGCGGGGGAAATCCTTTTTCGATAAAGATAACAGTGCAGACTTCAACACATAGAGGCCTTCCTATAAACATGGGGATGCAAATGTGAAAAAAGATAGCAATGCACCGTCTTCAACATGCTGGGCCTAGCACATTATACAGAACTTGGAGATACCTATCTGGAAAAAAAACATTGAGAAAATATTTGTTCAGTGAAAGTTCTGAAACACCCGAGTCTGATTTGCCTAAAGAAAACCATGGAGTCTGATCGCATAAGCCAAATTGAACTAAATATAGTAACCATCTTACATATGTTAACTTGGTTTCCTGAACCCCCGCAAAAAAAAAAAAACTTGGTTTCCTGAAAGTAAAACAATTACTCCATCCGATCCAAAATAAATGTCGTGATTTTGAACTAGACAAATTTTAACATGTCCTTCTTACCTCCTCTCTTTACAAGTGAGCTAAAAAGATAAGTTAATCAGGCAATTAATTAATGAGATCAACGGCTCAGATCTATTTTATACTCTTACCTCTTATGTGAAAAGAGAAAGTAAGAGGGACCATGTTAAACTAATCTTAGTTTTGAACGTGTCGTAGTTTTGAACTAAAATATGTTTAGTATGTGTCGCAGTTTTGAACTAAGGTTGAACTAATCTTAGTTCAAAAAGGAAAGATCTAGTGTAGGCTTCCCCGCTAAAAGAAAAGATCTAGTGTATGTTTATTATTTAGCTATAAAATGAATAGTTTTTAGAAAGGCAGAGGAACACGGGAATCAGCCTTGGCACTGCAATAGTGCCGAGGAGCTCAACCGAGTGATCTTACCACTGTCAGCGGCACTGTAGCCCTATCATCCAGAACACCACAACATAATCAAGTTTGGCAGGGGTAACCTCAGCACAGTTGGCAATGAGAAAATAAAGACAAGGAAAAATGGATCTTTTTATGATTATTTTCTTCAAGCAAACACGCTGCCTCAATGAATTGAGCAGTAGACAACAAATATCCTAACAGGTTTGTTGTCATCTTTGAGCTTAGTTTAACCACCTCACAGACAGATTACCTGAAATGAAGCCCAGATGCCTATCTGCTTCAATGATTCACAGTTCCACCTCACAAAGGAAAGCTTCGAATCAGGCTGTGTAAGCTCTTCAAGAGAGATCAAGGAGCATTCTACCCTATCAATTTGCACCTAGAATGTTCGAGGTGTTGGAGATGCGTGAAAATGTGTGAATGTGCTTGCCGAATTGCTTTCAATTAACCAACACTTGGCAATTTTACAGGAAACAAAGTTGAAAAGAATTGACTCCAAAACTTTTCTCCTTCGTTCTCTCGATCACCACATCTCCTTGCCGGCGATCAGGACCGCTGGTGGGACCGCTTCTGTTGCTAACTCTACACATTCAACATATGTCTAACTCATAGGCGATTTAACCTTCTATGTTTCTCCACAGATAAAACTGAACCTTCCTTTTGGCAAACCGAAGCACTTCAATGACTTCGCAAAAAAAAAGGCACTTCAATGACACCCTTAACGCCCTTGCCCTTATGAAACTGCCCCTTCTCGATAGACGCTTTACATGCACAAACAATCAGGAATCCCTAGGACAGGACAAAAATCGACCTATCTTTCTTTAACTTAGTCTGGAATGACTCCTTTCCTAATACAACTCTTTCGTCACTAACCAGATTTACTTCCGATCACGTACCCCTGTTGGTCCAGATCAACCAGATCAACACTATTCTCCCATGCACGAACCAATTCAAATTCGAAGTGGGCTGGGCCATCTTTCAACCATGTCAGTAGATTGTTCAAAAAGCTTGACCCATGAATTTGGGCCAGTGGGCCAACTCGACGGCCTCCCTCACCGCGGCACTTCAACACACACGATGCGCCCTGAAAAAGGGCCCAAGTTCCGATCCAACTATGTGAAAAAAAAAACTGTAAGAAATTATATTCAACTCCTAGACCTTCAAGAAGAAAACTGCCAACCCTCACCTGCAGAATCTTTAACCAAAAAAATGCGGTCGTGATCGTTCAAAAAACAATACACCCTTCGATCCATATTAGTTGTCGCTCAAACGAATTTATCTAACACTAAAATACGTCTAGATACATCCATTTCAGCGACAATTAATAGGGATCCGACATGAAAAAGGCCTCCTGGAAACTACGTGCCAAAATTAGGACTGCGGTTGAGGGAGGTGAAAAATTCACGCTATTTCATTGCTTCCGCCTCACAGCGTTTGCGAAAAAATAGAATTCACTCCCTCCATCACTAGGACATTGATTTCTTCAGTCACAATCACAAAGCCTCCATCCTCAAGCAAGTCTTCACTAAAATCTTCGACCCTATAGCTCTCACCCATTGGAACTTCACTCTAGCCTCTATTTATCCAACCACCATCCCCGCACTCTCCACCCTTGATGCTGCTTTTACTAAGCAGGAAACTAAACATGATTTCTTCCACATGAACCCCCTTGCAAGCCCAGGATCAGACGGCTTTGACCCTTTCTTCTCGCACCTAGTTAAACCAACTATCACCCAATTCTTCCAAGACTTCTTCGATGGGACCATCGACACTGAATACATAAATATATTCCACATCGTACTACTGCCAAATAGGGAAACCGTGGGAACAGCAAACTCATTTAGGCCCATATCACTCCAAAATTGCCTTATCAAAGTGATGGTCAAAGTCCTCACCAATAGACTTAAACCCTTTATACCCCCAGGGCTCTTTTTTTAGCGCCGGCGCGGAAAAATCGGCCCAGTCGCGTCCCAGGACCTTGTTTATCGCCGGTTTTGGCCGAAATAACAGCCGGCGATCCGGAGCCGAACCCAAGCCCCCGGGGGGCACCTGGGGGCGCCGGCCGAAGCCAAAAGGCGCGTGGGTTCGCTCTGTCAGCGAGAGACATGCCTTTTCCCGCCGATCCCCCACTTTTCCCTCCATTTCCCATTGCTTCACCCCTTCTGCCCCTCTTCTCCCGCCATTCTCCTCCCACTCCCCGCCATCCTGCCATGCCGCCGAAGAAGTACTCAGCCCCTCGCGCCGCTACCAATGCCGCCCAGCCGAATCAGAGGAAGCCGAGGGCGCCGCCGACGAAACCATCGGGCATGTCGAACGCCGACTGGAGGGCGGAGGTTCAGCGCCGGGAGGCTGTCACCACCAACCAGCGGAACAGGCTCAACGCCAAAAGGGCGCGGGACGCGGCGGCGGCGGGAGAGGCAGAGGCATCTCATGCGGGAATGAATAATCCTTCCGGCGGCCATGACCCGCAAGCTGCCTGGAGCCAGCAGAGCGTCGGGTTGCCGGCCAGCTTCTCGCCAATGCCGTCGGCTACGCCATGTGGGTATGCAACTTCGCCTGGCTACGCCAACTCCCACGCCGACCCCAACGCCGCCACCAAGCCCGAGTGATGATGCCGCAACGACGCCCAGCACAGAAGCCACGCCTACGCCTGCCAGGCTGACGCCGGAGGAGCCTGCCGTCGTTTGATGCGTTTCCTGCGCGTCCTTCCTTTTGAACGCCGAACTTTCGAGTATGTTTGATCGCCGAACTATAATGGTGATCGCCAAACTTTTGTGGCAGCCGTTGATCGCCGAACTTGTGGCATTTTTTTTGTAGCGAGAAATGGCAAATTTGAACTTATGCGCGTCTTGGGGCCGAAATCTGAGGACGAGGCTGGGAACTGGATCGCCCCCAGGGCCAAAAAGGCGCTTGCGCTTGTGCGAAACCACAATCGCCGGATGCGCTGGGTGGCCGAACGAGTGGAGATGCTCTTAGTCCAGGGTAATCAGATTAGCTGTATTTCAACCCTCAAAGAAAAAAAGATTGGCTTTATTTCCGGACATAACATTGCTGGAAAAAAAATTATATGCCGCTGATCTAATCAGCTCTTGCCACACCCAAAAAACATCCACAATGATACTTAAGTTAGATTCAGTAAAGCTTTTCACTCACTAATCCCTTATTAGTTCACGCGGGAGAAACTTCCTCTCAAATTCACATCACTAATTCCCACCACATACTCCCTCCGTCTTTAAGTGTCTCAACCTTAATACAACTTTGTAAAGTTAGTACAAGGTTGAGACACTTATTTTAAGACGGAGGGAGTGCCAAACATGGGTTTGAGATTAATAATCAACTTCCCAAGCTTAATCGCCTAGCATATTCCGTTTCACTAGTAGCCAAACACGGTGTCATAAGATTTGCAGGCTGGATTATATATATGTTCACACGCCTCCAAAATGAACATCTCCTTAATCCCTTTCCACATAGGAGTACTGTCTCAGATACACTTCCTTGGCTCTTTACAAGCAAGTGCAGAGAAACCTTCTTTTTTTTTTTGACGCGGGGCATGTCCTATACATAAAGGCAGCAGCGGCCTAATCTAGACCCTCCCACAACTGCAACAACAAAACCCCGAACGAACAAGAAATGGCATGTATATGTATATTTACATCATTTCTGCACGAGATACGAGTAGAGGAAGTGGTTCCACACGTCCGGGACGCCGGGGAGGCACCAGTGCGTGCAGTCGGCGTAGCTGCTCGGGTTGGCGATCTGCTCCTTCGTGAGGGGGGTGAACTGCCGCCGGAACACGGTGGGGTGCGCGTCGATGCGGTAGTCGGTCAGCTGGGTGAAGTTGAGTATCTGAACGTTTATGCCTTTCTGCTCCAGTGGTCTGAAGATCTGCTTCGCCTTGTCCATCATGCTGTAGTCCGTGGTCGCGCCTTTGTACCCGACCTTCTGGATCGGCTCCGACTCGTTCAGGCACTTGTTGCTGTCGTCTCCGCCCCAGTCGCTTGCCCTGAAAGTTTGTTTTTGTGTGAGAAGATTGTGTGATATGCTTGTAAATTTAATCTGTTGCTTGTCATGTTGTCAGGTTTAACGGTTGATGGATAGGTTTCAGTTTTTGGTCTCACCAGGTATGGGTAGGCGACGAGCCTGCGAAATAGATTTTAGTCTTGTTGTTGATGTTCGCTCCCACCCACTCGGTTACTTTCTTGAGAGCAATCTCGAAACCTTCCACCATCTCCACTTCGTCTAGCTTTGCATCACCATCCTCAAATGAGCCATACCTGCACATGGTGAATATGTTCATCATGCTAGCTCAATTATATTTATATTTGTTACTAATTCCAAATCCCAGTTCATAGCATCCAAAACTTTATCAACTTGTTCGCATCAGTTTCAGATAACTCTTTCCTTTTGTTGGCAAGCAACGGGTGTAAAATGATGTACTTACATGACCTTCATCTTCATATCGGGCTTCTGCTTCCTCCACCAAAGGTAAGAGTTGAAAACAATAACGTCAGCATTGCCCCAGGCACGGGCATGCTTCTCAATCTTCTCCGCCCGTATGATCCGGTACTCAACCCGGTGAATTATCGGGTTGTCGCTGTTGGATTCTAGTATCAGCGGCGACCAGTAGAAGTCGATTGTCGCATTGTATTCCTGAAACAGTGTGCCTCGATCAGCTAACAGAAAGTGTCATACCTTACTTCTAGTATATTTTTTCAAGTGTTCAGAGATTGAGAAACATACGAATGCCGTGAAGGAGATAAGTGAGCCGTTGTAAACGCGCATCTTCTGGCCTTCAGGGATGGAAGCCTCCACCATGCACACCATGGAGACCCATTGGTTCCTGTTGATTGAATCGCCGACGAAGACCATCCTCTTGTTCCTCAGCTTTTCAAGCAGTTTTGTGGCGTTGAACCTGTTTCACAGTTTCAACATGACAGAAATAAGAACAAGATGTGAAATTCTCACAACTCATGATCTTTCACTATCCATTAGTTCCTTTGTGTCTTTGAGGAGCAGAGGCAGAGCAATCATATCACTATTTTCTGGCGTTGAATCTGTTTCAACATGTATAAAATAGCCCGCATGTCACAAATGCTATTGACACTGTGACAGTACTAGGCGTGAATGACTGGATGCCATGCCATATATGATCTGTTTCTAGACATGCAGGTGTATGGAATTGGATGGTGAACAAAGCAACAAAAAAAATAGATTTCTCATTGTTGATTTTACGCTGCCCTCTGGTTGAGCAGGTCAATCCCACTCATTTTGCCATCTCATATATGATTTGTTCCATTGCTAGTATCATGCATCCTTTGGTTTCAGCTAGAGACCAAGCTAAGATTTTAATTCCCATATATTCCACAGAACTCTTTCCTTTTACTCCCCAAGAGTTCAATTTCGAAATTTTGCAACACTGACAGAGCATGTAGGCAGTAGCAGTGCAGTACTATATAGTTTCAGGCATGCTGCATTTTCTTGTTGTTGGCATGAACGGACAGAACCGGGCTAGAAAACCACTCTCAACTCAACTATTCTTTCTAGAGAAACATGCATGTATGTAAATGTAACAAAACCAGACATACCTTGGAAGATCACATCCATCGGGCTGCCATCTCCAATACTGGTACCTGGTGTCATTCCGGCCATACTTCTCGCAGGCGACCTCGTCGAAGATGAAGGAGCAGTTGAGGCCGGAGTAGAGCGGCTGGGAGGTGTTGTCGTACACCCACCGTCCCAAGGACCAGTTGCACTCCTCGCCGGAGCCCCTCATGGCCTCGCCCATGAGCTCGTCCGTCCACTGCACCTGCGCCTCGCGGCCCCCGGCCGCCGCCACCTTCACCTCCTGGTGCCGGTGCTGGACCGCCAGCTGCACCTGCGACTCGTGGCCGCGGTCGAACAGCAGGGAGACGGAGCTGACGACGATGAAGAAGGCGACGAGGGAGCTCACCACGCCCCGCAGGCCGACGACAGGGGACGGGGAGGACGTCGCCGTCGTCATCTTGTTGTGGGTGGCCTGCTCCGGCTTCATTTTCTCTGGTGAATCGGCCGTGGCGCTGTCCCCTCTTTTATTGTTGTAATGGGGGCACTCCTTCCCATGTCTAGTGTTGCACAAGCAAACGTGAACGCTGACCCTTGGGCTAACCTTCATCATCATCGATCACCCTGTCCCTGACCGCCTGCCTGCAATGCAACCTCTTCTAAGCTAACTCGGGCATATAAGAATGTGCAGCAGGTTGGTACTGAAAGTTTGAAGTTGCAAGAGAAGTGACGATGGGTGCTGTTTGTAAGTTTGGTCTACCCAGCTCTGAATTTGCAGATGATTTTATACGTCAGGCTCATGCTCACTCCACGCATGTGCTCTGCCAGTGTCCATAATGTAAGGCTAGTTTGTTTAATAAAAGCAAAAGGCGGTAAAGGTACAAGTGCTGGTTTCTGGTGCCGACACTTCTGTCAATCCAATCCACCAGACCACACCACACCACACCATACCAGAGTCACACCAGCCATTCAAGAGAGGAGGAGCTAGCCCAGCAAAAAGCAAAATATATTTATTTCAATGTGTTTGCGTTTGCGTGTGTCACTTTCAGGATATGATATTTAGAAATCAAGCAACGGAAAGGCGGTGTACAGGGAAAGAAGTCTTTTGCATTAATTGCTTTGTTCCTCACCTAATTAGCATTCAAAGTAAGCTAGTGCAAAAGCCACAGGTACAGAGGCCCCCTGAATGTGAAGTCCAGTATAATGCATGCTCGATCATTTCAAAATGGCAATCATAATTCTCTATTAGTTGATGTACTAGTAGCGCTAAACAACCTTAACTGGTACGGTCACATCACTCTATATGTATATTTATATCAATATATTCATCAATCGAAGTTTATCTAGTAATTATCTGTTAGTGCCGTCTACTACTTAAGTAGTATTTTCTGATCAGTCAACACGTCTTAACGTGTGTTTGTGTGTGCATGCATGCGTCAAAGTTGTGATCTTCCTGAATGAATTAACTTATACATGTTGGCCGTCTCTTTTTCAACACGGTGGTGTGTTGTCAATTAATCCGAGTGGCAAACACCACATCAATGATTTGCCTTTTTTCGGCCTTCATTTCCACCTCTTTTCTGACAGAAGTAGCCGGACATATGAATAATGTGATTGGTTGTGACACTAGCACTATTTAATCTGCTGAAGGTACTACCTGGCAAGCTGTAAGTGAATGACAGATGATAAATCCTGATTTGGTTTGGTGCTGAATCTTCAAATTGCTCTATTCTGCGCCTCTCCCTTTTGTTGAGCAATCTCTTCTCTCAGCAAGCTAGCTAGCTAGCTAGCACAGTATGAAATGATGAGCAGTGCCCCAAAGGCCGCATAAAGTGTTAGGTGGAAGGAATTCTATGCCCACACCTGCTTTGTTTGGTATCATGTCCTAATATAGCTCGGTCCTATCTAACCAGTGGGGTCTATCTAGCCAGGCCTGCATAATACTCCGGTCTGGTGCCAGTCACTCTGCAGTCCGATCATTCCGTTTTCTCTGAGATTCTCCATGGCATGGCATGGCATGGCTTGCAGCTGGTGGAGACATGAAAGGCATGCCTGATGAGCACCACAATATCCATGGAAGATGGAACGATCTGACTTGCAGGAATGGACAAAGGGTACTGCACTTATTACTGACCTGTACCGGAGGCTGTGTCAGTTGAGCGCGGCGAGCCTTAGAAGGAAGGCTAGCTAGTAACATCTGCCGCAGAAGCGGTTGGCAACGTGCATTTGAGACGTATTTGCTCCCCAAAAGCTAGTAGTTGCTTCCTGCAAAGTCCAACGGGAAACTATTTGGACGTCTCCGACTACTCTCCATCCGTCTTGTCCTGTGTAAGGAGCCATGCCATGCAAGTACCATGTATTCCATGTGCGAGCTGGGAAGGCACGCGCTAGTGCAAAACTTTGTTATTAAACCCACTGATCACGCATGGTGATAATTAGGGCGTGTACTGCATGCTAGCATAAACATATAGTTCAGGAATAAATAGCAGTAATAATACACACACCTGTGAGCTGTGGCCATCTATCTCCCTTGCAGCTTTTTCCTAAAAAGGAGATTAGAAATGAAGCTCGATTTCTGAACCTCTACTCAAGTGAGTATCCTGCTGGCAGGAAATAATATGGTAGCTAGTTTGATCGCCGACAGAGCTACTGCTTTGTAGCATCAAACCTGCACTTGGATAAGCTTGTTCAGCAGTTACTCAAGTTTACTAGTACTACTTATCTGCATGGCATACAGACTAAATATGGTGTTCTCAGAGGTCACACACACGGCAGCAATGATTCTCAACTCTCATGCTGTTCCCAGCCTGATCATTTCGGTTTACACAGGTAGGTGCTGGAAGAACAGCATCCACCTGCAGTAAACCTGGTGCAGAGTAGAGTACTGTGACATCTGCGAAAATGATTGATGCTCTCAGGTCAAAAGAGTGAAGACCACAGCGGGCCTACCCACCTAGCTAATACCCGCCAGGGACGACAACGGAAAAAGGCTACCATGTCCTGCTTGGCTTCAACCACCTCACCAAACCATGTGTTTTCTAGTACCACCACCAATAATGCAAATCTCTCCCTCCCTCCCCTGTTTCCTGTGGTGCTCTTAATTTCCACGGCAATCACATACTCCTACTGGTTGCTGCAGGTTTCATGTATGGCTTCAGTCCAAAACAATTGGTGTAATATTGATCGCACCGACGATGTACGTGTGGACAATGCTTGAAACAAGCTAGACATGATTAGAGTCGTCTTTCTTAATTTCCTTTCTGCGATTAATGCAGACAGAGGAAAGACAGGGTTATGCCCAAGCCCTGTTAGATCCTGGAGGCCGAGGGTTATGCTGGCAAACAAGAGGCATCCATCAAGCCTTGGACTTGAAGAATACTGTAGAATACAATACTGATGGAGCAAATCCTAACCCCACTTTCTCATAAACCCTACATTCGTTGCAATGTAAGCATTTTCATCATTTAATGTCTGGGAGGACATTTCCTGATATTTTCAGAGCCCAAAAAATTGCTGAATCATTCAAGTCTTGGTAACCCGTCCAGCATGCTATTACTTGGTAGTTACAGTAGTTAAGAAGGCTGACAGGATGTTCCACTTTGCTATCTTATGATGAAGGCTACAATTGATCAAGTCTGTTTTCTGCCCTGCCTATTTTCTTCACGTGTGCCCTTGCCCTGCCTGCCAGCAACATTGATCAAATTAATAAGTATATCTGGCATTTCTTCTGGAGAAAATATGGCCAGGAAAATTCACATCCTACATTAATTGCTTGGGACAATGTTTGCAGGCCTAGAGATGAAGGTGGAATTGTTACATTCCAGTGCATGATAAAGGCTCATGAAAAACCTCCACAAGTTATTAAACAAGAGGAACCTTCCTTGGGTTAAGATGATTTGGGACAAATATTACTCCTCTGAACTCTCAGGGGCAAGAATGGTGGGATCAAGCTGGTGGAGAACACATCTCAAACTTTTGCCCTCATTCAAGAGTAATACGACCTGCAAGGCTGGCAATGGAGGCACTATAAAACTTTGGCATGAAAAGTGGGTGGACAGACCTCTGATTCACATATTTCCTGAACTGCACTTTTTTTTTGCCAAAAATGACACCCAGTCCTTGGCCTGCTTGCTCAATTCAAATGACAGCTATGATCTATTCCACACCCTACCCTCAGAACAAGCTTTTGAACAACTTAATGACCTACAACTCCTAACGTGTCAGCACACCAATGGTCAAACTCAATGGATATGCCAGGGCAGTAATAACAGATACTCATCCATCTCACTGTACTCCAACCTGAAGATAGGAGCAGAGGCTCACATCATCTTCAACTGGCGCTTTGGAAGTGGGCTAGCAGAATAAGACACAAAATCTTCCTTTGGTTGCTACTGCATGATAGAGTTAATACCAGGAATTTACTGAAAAGAAAATCTATGCACCCGGACTGTTATGATTGTGTATTCTGCAATGAAGGAGTTGAAGAAACTTCACTACACCTCTTTTGGGATTGCCCTTTTGCTCAAGACTGCTGGAAAACCATCGATTCCTTCAAGGCAGAGAGGAACGTCAACATATGATGATATACTGCTTGTTCACCACAAGTTGCAAAACCCATTGCAATGGACATTATCATACTAGGCTGTTGGAAAATTTGGAATAAAAGAAATGGAAAGATGTTCAGTTATCTCCTACAGTACACACAGATCCAAACTAAGTTTCAGTGTTGCACATTTGGAATCATATTATTCCACGGGCAGCACTGAAACTAGACTGAATCTCACGAACTCCATTGGCCAAGAGGTTTATCGGGGGGGAAAATGGATTGACAAAATGACAATTCCCATCAGGTTCCAATTGTGATGGGCTTATAGGATTAAAAGTATAAACATAGACCCAAGAAGTCGTAGGTGTTTCTGGGCCACATCCATGTGGTTTCTGGGCCACATCCATGTGTACTCGGCCCAGCTTTGAGCATGCATATAACTGAGTAGTTTGGGTCAACCAACACCACAGAATAAGGCCAATGCCCACTCGGGACAAAAACTCACAACTACTCCCTCCGGGATGGGCTTGCCCTCTGGATCACGCTGGGTCCTTGCTTGTTCCAACGTCATGCTAGGAATGTATCACGTGCCCATGCAAACCAAAGGAAAGCAGATACAACTATTACAGATCCTAGTCCTATTTCCCATCAGAACATAAGGGAGTGGGCTTCCTTTGTAACAGCTCTGTTCTGGTCTTCTGGAACTAAAACCCAAAGGGAGTATCAACTATGGCCTCCAAGAAAACAAAAACTACCAACTATGGTCTCCAAGAAAACAAAAATCAAGTATGCCCAGTATATCTTGAGAAAAAACAAAACTATGGCCAGCATATGTACTGCTACTAAACAAGAACAATATAATATAATCAGTGTGCTAAAAGTCCCTCTCCGATGTTCATTTCAACAGGAAAAAGAGAAATGGCAACTGTTCCGCGCTAAGGAGTGGAAAATGGTAAGTTCAGGGGATTTGTCCATGGTCTTAAGCCACCAATGATTAGGGTAGACGAAAATATAAAACAGAGGTTGGCTGGACTGTAGCAAACCCTGATTCACCCAAGAGCTTTAATACTGTATCATTTTTGTAGATCTATGATCAATGTTCTCTGTCACATTATATATTGCAGGAGGGGACACGTATGTCCGCAAGAAGCCAAAGACTCTACCCAGCATGTTGATAACGTAAGCAGCATTGTGGGGGCTAGCTACAACTGATCCTTTGTTTGTCCTAGATTGACACTTGATGCATGCATCCACACGATGACAACTAATATTATAAGAGCATCTACAGCCAGATATATTTAATCCGGCCCCTCAAATGCCCGCGGACGTACCCGGGCGCGTCCGCAAGCAATGACCGGGCACCCCTCATTTGGCACAGCCTGTCCCTCATATCTGAACCCCAAATTCATGTAACCCATGCAACGTTACGTAGATGAACACGATGAACATGCTTAATAGCAAAAAAGGACAAAATTCATCTAATACAAAAGGATCATAGTTCATCGCCAGACAAAAGGATCAAAGTTTACCGCCGGACAGTGCACATTCATACTAAAAACATAGATAAAACAGAGAAGGGCGGAGGAAATCATCATTTTCTCGCCGGCCATTCCCCTTGCAATCGCCCGTGCAGTTGTACCGCTCCATGTAGCCGTCGGCGGCCGGAGGGGCATCATCGTCGGAGCTGGAGCCGTCGGTGACGTCCAAGCCATCATCGGAGCAGATTTGGCCCGTCAGCCTCCGAAGCAGGCGGTCCTACTCCTTCACATGCCGGGCCCCCTTCGCCTTGGCCGTTGCCTCGCGCTCCGACAGCTCGATGGCGAGCCAAAGCGCTTTGGCATTCTTGCGGCGGAGCCGCCGCGCATCCGTCTTCACCGTCCTCGAGATCCACCGGCGCTTGGTCAGCGCCTCACCCGCCACCGCCCTCTCCCTCGCTAGCTGCCGATCGCGGTGGGCTGCCCATGCCTCAGATTCAGGTGTCCTTGTCCGCGTCAGCTGGGCACGAGGACCCAGTGGTGCCCGGGTACACCATCCGGAGTAGATTGAGCTTGCGGGCGTGGTGGGCGGCGTACCTGGACGGACGCGGAGTGGGCGGAGCTGCGCGATGGGCAGGAGGCTCCGGCGACGTTGCCGGCGTTGCTTCAACAGGCGACAGGCGAGGTCGGGGAACTGGAGCTGTTGTTGCCGCCCTGGTCCAGCCGCAGCCGCTTCAAAGCAATGCAGAGGGCGATTTCCTCCACTCGCCTGACTCCGCATCGCGCAGTAGGCTCGCCCACCGGAGCCGGCACTGCTGCCGTCGCCGGCCATCAATCGGAAGTGGAGGGGACTGGGAGTGGAAGAGATGAACTGATTGACTTCGGTCTATGGTTCGTCCGAAGGGGGCTATTTGTGGGGAGGGGGGGGCAGGGTGGGCCAAACCGATGTGACGGACACACCAGGGCACGTCCGGGCCTCCCCATACCGGCCCCAGAGTTGGGATGGGTATGAGGGGGTGTATAGGGCCGATGTGAGGAGCTCGTCTGGGTCACAGTTTAATGATCGGGGACTGTCAGGTCGTCCGCCCGCTGAGTTTGGGGAGCCCGAATGTAGATGCTCTAAGGGCATATCCAAAGCGGATCATCAAACCTCCCCTATATGTCTAGATGGGACGTAGCAGTAACTTTTAGGCCTAAATTGGATGGAGCTCTAGCGAAGTCCGGACGTCCGTCACATCAGACTCTAACATCTCGGTCCCACCCAAAACCTATCTGGCACCCGGGTATTTTCACAATCCACCCCACTCTTCCCATGCCAGACTCCGCCATTTTCGCCCCGAACGTTGTCGCCCCCGCCCGTTCAGTCGTCCGCCGCTGCCTCGATGGATCTGACGGAGCTCAGCACCATGTTCATCCTCTCACCAGACCCAGAGCCCATACATCCCTCGTCCGCGCCGATGAATATGGAGACTATCAAACGGCAAGACCGGCACGTGAGGGCGAGGGAGAAGAAGGCGCATGCGGTCGATCAGGCCCGAGCTCCTCCGCCTCAGCACCCTGCATACCGGTGCCGCCCGGGCAATCACCGCCCTTGCCTGTACAGTTCCAGCCGCATCACTCCGCCGCCTCCTTCACCTCTGGCGGGCCTCCACCATACACCGCCGACCTCAACAGTGACTACATGTTCACCGAGTCACTGACGCTCATCCGATCGCGGTATCCATCAGAGGAGCCCTTGTCTGCGGGCGCCCGATCACTGTATCGCAGAATGCCTCCCGCCAAGCTCTACGGCGAAATGAAGACAAACAACTAGATGATCACTATTCGCCAGAGCCAGAGCCAGAGCCATCGACGGACACCCAGCAGTCGTCGATGCCCGATTCAGATGCAAAGAAGAGTGGTTTGGCGTACTTGAACAAGGAGGACAAGTTGTTCTATTTGGTTTGGTTGGGAACAAGTGTTGATCTGTTTCACAGTGCAAAGCAAAAGGGCTTGACTTTTTGGCAAGGTGCACATGATTGGTTTCATGAGAACAGGCACTACGAGCCCTACAACAAGGAAAAGATCCCTAATCGAAATTCGAGCTTGATAAGTCATCGATGGTACACCATTCAAGAGGTCATCAACAAGTATTGGTGCTGCGTATGCACAAACACAAAACTGGTGGCCAAGTGGTGTCGCACTCCACAAGCTCGTTAGTTCTGCTTCTTGTTGCTCTATGTGCTGGTCATGTGATTTTTTTTGCTCTATGATGCAATTTGTTGATCATGTGATTGTATTGCATTGCTAGCCCGGACGCGTATCGTTATACCACAAGAATGAGGGCAAACCATTCCCGATGCTCCATTGTTGATGCAAGTTGAATGGGCAAAGCAAGTGGAGCAACATTGCTAGTTCTGTCAACTGCCAATGCCAAAGGGGATGTAGTTGGTGATCCAAGCTATGGAGTTGAAGGAGGGCTTGCACCGGCCACCCACGTGGCTAGGTCGAGGGGGGCATGGGAGATCAAGAAGGGGAAGCGAGAATGGGTGGCGACCAAGATTACTGACAAGTTCGAGGACATCATGGCGAAGAAGGGGGAGGTATGTGCCAAGCGCAATGAGCTCAAGGAGGAAATGAAGGTGGAGCTCAAGCAAGGAAGCTTGCAGTCAAACAAGCGTGCGAGGAGCAAAAGATCTTGTAAGTGAAGGCCGACGACTTGGATCCCAATGTGGCGAAGTTTGTTCACGAACTGTGTGGTGGCGTCTATGCATGCTATGCGCAAAAGGAGGCGGGGAAAGAAGCCGAATAATGAGGCCTTTGGTACGGACATCCAGTGCTTTTACTACTGGTTTGATGGAGGTACAAAACTTATTGAACATCCAGTGCTTTTACTATTAGTTGCATTTGTTTGCAACTATTAAAATGTATCGTTGAATTGCTTTTAATCAAGAAAAATTGTCAAAGGAGGAGGCCGGACAAATAGGGGAAAAAATTGATGGATAGCACTGGATGACGTCGGCCTGGCCCGATGTCAAGTGTCCGCGGACATTTGGCGTCCGTTTGATGTACACCGTTGGAGATGCCCTAACCAAACCAATCATGTGTAACTAGTAAAAGAACTTCACCTCCATCAATCATGTCTAGCAAATCCATTGAACCGTTACTTTGAAACAATCTGTAAAGAGTTCATGAAGCAAAATAATTGAAAACTCATTCTTTGACAGAGAACTTAATTAGGTTTTGTCTGTATTGGTGACACGGGGCACTCAGCCAGCAGGAGCTACGTAAGATCCAGGGATTATCATAAGGTCTGTATATAACAAGCAATATCTGACAGGTCAAATGTTAGTGAAGCCAGGCAAGTGCTGGTTCAGACACAGGACACATGTCTTGTGCAGAGAGATTAGGAATCTATTAGGTCAGGTCTTCCATTTGGAAGCATTAATTAGTTCTTCTACCTCGGGATGCTTCATGTCGTGATGTGCACGAACAAACTATTTGGATCCTACTGTGCATACCATGTGAGTGAAGCCAAATGCGCTTCACATCTTCAACAAACAACAATATCTGCAACTGGGAGCACAAAGGCACTCCTCAAACATGTCTTGTGGAGATAAGCATGAACTAACTGAACTTTGTGGTTAAGAAAACCTCAACCAGTTTTTGTCTAGATGACCCATGAATAGAAATGGAGGTACTATGCAATGCCTGAATATGTGTCCCAACTGGGTGTGTGTGTGATTCGGAGGCATTATCCAAAACAACATGTGTCACAAGCAATCAACTTTCTTCTCAATTTCCCAATTTTCAGAAAATTACAGAAGCAGAGACACTGTTTATGAATCATCAAAGTAGAAAAACACTAGACAGTTATGCCACATAATGATCATGTCCATAGGGACTCTTTCTTAAGGCACGCCTCCTGTAGCAGCAGCGTGCTCATCAGATCATTCTGCATGACGAGGCTGCTATACGCCTTGTCATCATCATCCATCTGCATTTGCTGCTGCTGCTGCACCTGGCGCTGCTGAAGCTCTTGCAGATGAAATGCAGCCGCCGGGGACGGGTGGTTGATGCGCTGGAGGATCTCGGCCTGCGCCACGGCGAGCTGTACCTGGAGCTGGGAGACCTGCTGCTGGAGGTAGGAGATGGCGCCGGCACATCCGTAGACAGGGTCCCGCATCCGCGCGGTGGCCTCGTACACCAGGCTGCTCACAGCATCGGCCCGCTGCGCCGCAGGGAGCTCCTGCAGCATCTTGCTCACGTTGCTGGCGCCGAAGACCCTGTGCACGGTGGCGAACCGGTGCGGGTCCTCCGGCGGGAAGTAAGGCGCGAACACGCAGTCCCTGGTGCACCGTCGCCGCAGGAGCTTGCATGACGCACACGGTGTGGCGCTGCTCCCGGTCTGAGCCCCGGCCATGGCAGTGCTTTCCTCTTTGCTACGGGCTTAGAGAAGAGAAGAGAAGAGAAGATAGAGCAATGTATGGAGATGGTTGCAAAGGGGGAGGGTGATGGGTGCAGAGCTTGGCCTTTTTATAGCGGAAGCAGCCAGCCAGGAAGGAAGATGGAAGCTAAGCTAGGTGTCACTGAGGGAGGTTAGCTGCTAATTCCATGCACACCCTGGTTAATCAGGACAAACAAACAAACAAACAAGCATGATAAACTAGTTTAGTTATGGTTTTGTGCTAATTAATGAGCTCTGTCATGTTGCTTGCTGGATCACATTCATCTAGCATAGAATAGGTGCAGAGCCATGTACCTACTGGTACTGGATGCAGTGTGTGTAAAGGCCTTCTGCCTTATTTGTCTGTATTTAGCAGCAAAGGTTGATTATTAGTCTATGCATTACATCCTCCAATGGCCATTATGATCTGGCAATTCTGCTTACCATTCACTTCACGCGGCACCGCCACACTTAGCTGGCTCTAGAGTCTGGATCAATGTTTGACACTGCATGCATGCACGTTCAGAGTTGACCTTCCATTAGATGAAACACACACTCAGAGATAAATTAGCATTGCTGGTCTGATCCGTCTGACGCACGCTGTTAACATGTACTTGTTTAATTAACCTAGCTTCCCCGCATAAATGAGGTGAAGATCGAAGACTTAGCACCAACATGCATTAATTAGAGAGGAAGAAGTGTTACTAGCTAGAGCCTAGAGGTGAATAATTATCAAGTCGGCAAGGGAAATGGCGGGGCTCGACGTGAGGATGTCTGTTTCAATCTTCTCTACAAATTGGTGATGTACTACTACTTAGCTTCAATTCAATCTTCAATGCTAATCAACTACAGTACTAGCACTACTAATCAAATACAGTGAGAAAACAACAGATACCAGTATTTGTTTATCCCATACGCATATTAAATAAATCATGCCAAGACCAGGAGAAAACCTGACTCGTATGTACGCCTGGCCCTAGAACAGTGCTGCTGCATCATCATCATGCGGACAAGGAGAGATTGGGGATTTGTCCTGCACTAGAACGGTACTGCTACATCATCGTATGGAAGCATTTCTTTCTATAATATACATGTCAATAATAGCATTGCTAGCTAGAGACAAGTATCCGTAATGTCTGATGCTAGTCATGAGGTACGTACGTGCACCCATGCGGCCATGTCCAACGCATTAAGGCCTCGTACCAACTTGTGATGCAGACTGTGCAACCACACCCTATACCTCTAGCTAACCCGGTTATGTTTCCAGTGTGGATGACAGGACAAATTCATGCTGGAGCTACACTACAAGAAGCATAGTTTGCCTAAGAGGATTATTGTTGCCTCAAAGAAGAGAAACAAGAAGCATCGTATACTACCAGTATCATACTATATCAACATGTACAAAAGTCTTGCCCCTCATGCATCGATTTTTCTTGTGTACAGTGGTACTGCAACGTCCTCCTTTCTGAGTGCATGGGAAAAGGAGTACTACAATGTATCGAGTCCTGACCCAGGAAGGAGGCAGGATTTCTAAAGTTGTTGCGATGCGTGCATGCACATGCACGTTGCCATCAAAACTCAAGAAAGTTCAGACATGCATGTTTCAGTTTCACCCTAAATAATTAACCTGCCGACAATGTTTCACCGCTAAGAGCTAACCCCAAGAGAAAAAGTCTTCACAGTTCCTGCTTAATTTCAAAGTCCAAACGGATCCATCACATGGTTTGGTAAACTCACTGGACTAACAGAGCCACCCACGCATGGCCAGTCCACAGACAGGCCGTAGTCCGATTTACCTCGTGTGCTTTTACCACCCTCTATCAATCCGCGGGTTATTTTCCAGACACTAAGGCTAACCCACAGTGTAGTAGACTTTTTCTTTTAACTTTCCTAGGGCACTGGAACATGCAACAGACATCTCCTTTCCCCAACACGACGACTTGTTCCCATCCCATGTAAACGCCTCCAATTGGGTAGACCCTGCCATTCCACAAGGAAAAAAGGACAGAGGTTCCAGGATTCCATCTATCAGGGTGGACCTGGACCACTAGCTAACTCATGTTAGGTTCGCCTTGTGTGTGCATGTGCCTCTGGGATCAAACTTCAGAGTTGGGTTTAACCAACACTGGCACATGTTAAGTGTCTGACGTTACAGGGTAACTCACATGCTTAATTTACTCTTCATTCTCACTACCAACCTTGTAGGTTTTCATGTGTTTCCAAGAGAGCTTTCTTTCTATTCTGAATTCTCTAAGGTAAACTGTCCTATTGTTCAAGGAAACCTAGCCAATGCCATGTTTTAGGACTGTCTTTTCTGTTGGGCTCAACAAGTCAATAGCACCTTTCCATGAAGTTAAATGCGCAATATTTCCCTACCGAATTATCTCAAAAGAAAAGACATTGTAACATAAGCATCATTTTGCGTGATCCTAATATGTGCAATATGTAGAGCATAAAATTAGTCTAGTTTTTTGCTCTTCATAGCAGTACACAGCGAATAAGGCAGTGACAGTACCAGAGGCCAAAGGTAACATACTCATTATGTCAGATCCAAGACTCGTCCACGATATGAATATCAAATCTCCGAGCGAAAAGACCTCACCTAACTGAGTTTGATATAACAAAGAAAATCATAATATTAAGCAGTATTCTACACTCTTGTTTAGATAATGAAGCAGACTCCTACATGGTTATTGGATAAGCACACTTCATCTAATCAGATTGTGCAATAGACAATTAACAAAAACATTGCTAGTGCAATGAAGCCATGGGAGAGATTCATTGAGCATCGCTTAAGAAGAATGACAAGCGTGACCAAAAATTAGTTTGGTTTCATGCCTGGCAGGTCGACCATGGAAGCCATTTTCTGGGTACGACAAATTATGAAGAGATACAGGGAGCAAAAAAAGGACCTGAATATGGTGTTCATTGACTTCGAGAAGGCCTATGATGAGATACCACGGAATGTCATGTGGTGGGCCTTGGAGAAACACAAAGTCCCAACAAAGCACATTACCCTCATTAAGGACATGCAGGATAATTTTGTGACAAGTGTTCGAACAAGTGATGGCGACACTGTTGACTTCCCGATTAAAATGGGCCTGCACCAAGGTCAGCTTTGAGCTCTTATCTTTTTAGTTTGGTGATGGATGAGGTCACAAGGGATATACAAGGAGATATCCCGTGGTGTATGCTCTTTGCGGATAATGTGGCTCTAGTCGATGATAGTCGGACGGGAAATTACTAGAAAGTTAGAGCTATGGAGACAAACCTTGGAATCCAAAGGTTTTAAGCTTAGTAGAACTAAAACCGAGTACATGACATGCGGTTTCAGTACTAGTAGGCACGAGGAGGATGAGGTTAGTCTTGATGGCAGGTGATACCTCAGAAGGACAACTTTTCGATATTTGGGGTCAATGTTGCAGTGGTGATATCGATGAAGATGTGAGCCATCGAATCATAGCCGGATGGATGAAGTGGCGCCAAGCTTCTGGCGTTCTATGTGACAAGAGAGTGCCTGAAAAGTTAAAAGGCAGGTTCTATCGGACGGCGATTCGACCCGCAATGTTGTATGGCGCTGAGTGTTGGCCGACTAAAAGGCAACATGTTCAACAGTTAGGTGTAGCGGAGATGCGCATGTTGAGATGGATGTGTGACCACACAAGGAAGGATCGGATCCAGGATGATGATATACAGGATAGAGTTGGGCTAATACCAATTGTAGAAGCTTGTCCAACGTCGTCTAAGATTGTTTGTGCATATTCAACGCCGGCCTCTAGAAGCTCCAGTGCATAGCGGACGGATAAAGCGTGTTGATAATGTCAAGAGAGGTTAGGGTAGACCAAAGATGACATGGCAGGAGTCTATAAAGAGATATCTGAAGGAGTGAAATATCACCAAAAGAACTAGCCATGGACAGGGGTGCGTGGAAGCTAGCTATCTACTCCCTCCGTTCGGAATTACTTGTCTCGGAAATGGATGTATCTAGAACTAAAATACATCTAAATGCATTCATTTCCACGGCAAGTAATTCCGAACGGAGGGAGTATCTGCCAGAACCATGAGTTGGTTGTGCGATCTTATGGGTTTCATCTCTAGCCTAACCCAACTTGTTTGGGACTAAAGGCTTTGTTGTTGTTGTTGATTGCTAGTGCAATATGCATTTAAAGATTGTATTGTTGGATACGCTGTAAGCTTACAGCAATATCTTATTTTTGTGTCATTGCCTGTTATTGGCCGTTCAGTTCAAGCAAGAGGTGATTATTTAATCATTATTATTTCATTTCAGGAATCCAATGCTATCAAAGTAAGAAAAATACTTACTGGGAACAGGTGTTAAGTTGTGCATGGCGTGGTAAAAGATATGGAACAGGAGTTCCACCCAGCACATGCATGATACCAAAGAAAATGAACATGACTGTCGTGCACATGCTATCAACAGAGACCCCACATATCCGTTTTGCATAATAAGACGTATGCCATGGCATAGTTATTTTACAGAGAAAAAGATCAAAGTGGCCTTCTTTTGATCAAAGCACTAATCATTGCAATCTGAGAAGGAGACACATACAGAGGTATGGATGTATTTAATGAAGAAACGTTAATGACGGAAAGGAACAACCCCAGCTATCTAGGTAGCCTGTAAAGATCCAGCCAATAACTGTGATGAAACAATATATATATATATATTGATGTTACATGCTGCATATGCTCAATAAGTACTAGACTAGGAAATTCGAAGCTACTGTGGGAAACGACAAGAAAAACTAAGGCATGAAATTCACCTTTTGTACCAAAATAACTTGGAATGATGATCAAGACACTCTTTTCAGTCTTGGGAAGATGCCACACTGACAATGATCGAAATCAAACCTCTTCTAAGTTTCTCTTGCGGCTAAGAAGTAGTTTTTGTGTGTTCCTTGTTTTGATCCCCAGCCTAAACATCAAGTTCGCCGGTAACTTCGGTTTTTCTGAGTGTAAATTGCACTTTTCACTAATGCCTGAAGTTTTCCTTTTCATGTATTCAGCGGATTGCGTCTGAACTGTGACAGTACACAAGCAGCAGTATTAAAATTTGAAACTCCAAAGTTTAAAAGATCAAACAGAAGATTCATTACCCTGACTACTGCAAGGTCTAAGGCTATGTTATCCAACAGCTTCATGAAGACTACATGATCATGAATAGAATGTCTATTCACTCTAGGCATTTAAGCTATTTCTCCAGTTAAAGCAGAAACAGTTTCTCAACACATAATTTACACTATTCATGGCATTACAGAACTGACCAGAACACTGTGCAGATAATGACTTGGCCAAGGTTTGGAGTCCTCTTATATCATTGACCTTGTTCTTCTTCAGAGTCGAATTAGTAGAGTCCAAGTGGCTGGGATGAATGTGCACAAGAGCATTTGCAAAAGCCTAGAAGTACATAAAAAAAAGTAACAAATGTAACAGATGAGATTAACAATACAATCAGGGGTCGTTCAGAATACAAAGTTGCAGTTCAAGCAGCACAATACACTTCTCCAGAAACTTTAACCACAAAGAGCTGACAGACTGACATGCTAAATATCATCAATTGATGAGACTGATGAGACTGTATCTGATGTTAGCTGATAGAGGAAACAGACTAAACAATTCGGCCAATGTCGTTCTCCAGAATGATCTATGTTTATATGTGCTCAGTTGTACAAAGTACAAACAACACCACTATAAATAGCACAATCATCAAACACCTGTCATCACTTCATTCAAAGTAAGTGATAATAGGGATGCATTTTCATTTGAATAAGTTTGGTCAGTTTTCACTTTATGGTTAAGACTATGTTATAAGACTAACATGCTGAGGTATTAAAATGTTCAATATGTGAGTAAGGCAGCACAAAAAATTATTATCCCCTGAGAGAGTTATTTCTACCAGGATTAAGCCATCAGTTTTTGTCATGCCGAAATTATACCACATCACCAGTTTTATTATCAGAGAAAAATTATACTTGAAAGACAGCATCATTCTATCCAATAATCAGAATCTGTTCCAGTCTACATTTCATATTTAAGCTAGATAGCAATGTAAAACAGACAAGAGCGCAATGCAGAGAAATACTTGCTAGCTCTTGAGAGATCAGGTTACAGAACCAACAATATGTTTTATGATCCGTTACAAGTTGACCACTTCTTTGAATTATGACAATGTTACTGAATCCTGTTCTTTGCCAACACCCTGGACCATTAGTAGTACAAGCAAATGATGCTTGAGATTAACTCTGTATTCCTTTTGGACAAAGCTAGAACGAAAGCCAAAATGAGCTGTTAAGCATGAGTAAGACTCTGTAGGCAGGGCTCAAGCAAAATTTGTCCCTAAGGACATTCAAACTACTGACACTAACTGCAGTAGTGATAAGTCAATGTAACAGGATAGGGATTATAACCGTACAAGGAAGAATCACCGATAGACTGAATATAACATGCAAGCAACACCAACATCTTAGGCTATTTTCAGGCAACTAATACAAGACAAGTGAAGAGATGCTTCAGCGCAATCAGACTGTGGACTACCTTGGAAGCAATGGTGTAGAACCCATTATCAAGAGAGTCCTGTGCAAAGGTTAACCATTCTTCATGGAACACATGCAGATCAAGGTCGTCAGAGTATTTGGCCTCTCGCAGAACCAGCGCCTCATATCTCATAGCAAGGCAGCTCTGGCAGTATACGTTAGAACAATTAGTGAAGCGACAGTGAACAAAATGAAACACGGTCTGTTACCATCCAAAGAGCTACGATGGCACTATCAACTCCCAAGAAAAATAAAGCATAAACCGGTCATCATTGATAAATGATCTGTGCCGGGGTGTATACTGAACTGAAGCACTGAAACAGCATCATAAATCGAACCCTGAAACTGCATCCCGGATCACACATGCCGCAGCACACGCTTATACTGAAACTGCATCACAAATCAAACCCTGAAACACTGCATCCCAAATCACTGCATGCCGCGGCACCCTCCATACTGAACCGAAGCATTGAAACTGCACCCCAAGATCAAACCCTAGAGAGAAAAGAACAGGGTGCTGGACCACACAGTGTGCGCAATTTGTCCTCACCTCGACATCTCCCGAGAGGGCGAAGGCGCGCGCGAAGAAGTCGGCGACGGAGAGCCTCGCCCCGTCCCCCTCGACCGCAGCTGCGGCGCACACCTCGGCCACGCTCTCCCGCAGAAGTTTCCGGGCTGCCGAGCGCGTGCTGAGAAGCGCGGCAACGTCGCCGCCGGCGGAGAGCGCCGCCTCCAGTACCCGGAGCTCCTCGTCTCCGAACCTGCGCGATCGATGCGGGGAGAGGTTGAAATGGGAGGTTGTAGAAGCTGGAGCGGGGAGGCGATGGATCGCGCGTGCGTGCGTACCTGTGGTGGGAGAGGCGGGAGGCGAACAGGGAGAGGGCGTCGGTGATGGTGCCGCCGCCGTGCCGCTGGTGGGCTGTGGTGCCCTCCTGCTCCGTCGCCATACGCTGTGTGGTGGTAGTTTGATTTGATTTGAAACTCTGAGGTCGAAGTTGGCCGTACAGTATTTATTAGGCCCGTTTAGGTTGCTTTCTGAGACGGTATGATATGCTGAATCCGGCCCATGAGCACTGGCCGCACTGCCATGGCAAATTGTTTAGTTTCATTTTTTTTCTTTTTTGTGATCACTTTAGTTTCTACTCTTCCCCCAAAAACGAAAACTTTACTTTCAACCCATTATAAGGGCCTACTTGATTCGCACGGTCTTAAAAAACACAGAAATAGGAAGAATGTAGCATTTCAATGTCGTGACATATTGAATCTTATAGGAACCAAAAACACTGAAATATGCAATGTAAGTTGCTTGATTGTCCAACAAGAAAAATGCAGGAATTTTTCCAATAGCATTAGGTGTTTGACATAGTTGTTATAAAACAAAGAAATTTACCGCGGCAAGCGCGGTCAGCAATCTTCAAATCATTCAAGAAACTAAAGAAATTTTCCATGAGGTTGGACTCAATGAAAATTTCCCATGATGCATTTGCACAATAGATGGTACTCATGTGACTGCTAGAGTGCCAGAGATCACGGGCTGCATCATACAGGGGGAGAAAGCACTGCACAAGCGAATGTGCTTGTTGTTATTGACTTCGATCTGAAGTTCACATATGTGTTAGTTTGTTGGGAAGGATCAGCCCATGATGCTTCTTGCCGACATCATGGCTCGACTTAATGGCATCAATATCCCCGATGGAAAATTCTACCTAGGAGATGCTTGCTATGCATATCAACCTGACGTTCTTCCACCCTTCAGGACAATCAGGTACCATATGAACGAGTTCTCTCCAGTAACTATCCTAGGACTGCACGGGGATAGTTTGATTTTAGACACTCTAGCCTTAGAGTTACAGTTGAGAATGCATTTGGAGGTCTGAAGAATAGATTTAAGATCCTTGACCAGAAGTCACTCCACCCTTTCCCCTCCCAGGTTAGGCTTGTTCTTGCATGTTGCATCCTTCATAAGGGGATCCTATAATGGGTTTATGATGAATTTGTGCCGGGGGAGGAAGTTGTGATGGTTGATGATGTTGATACTCCGGCCATTGTGTGGACGCATTTGACAATTAAGCTTGGAAGAGTAAAAATGTTGGAGTGGACTGAGGCAATATGGGCAAACAAAGGTAACACAAGGATCTGATGAAGAAGAAGAAACAACAGAAGATTCAGGAGTAGCAGAGGATGCATCAGCATCAGAGGAAGACGCAACAACAGAAGAAGAAACAACAACATGAAGAAGATTGAGAATGGACTTCCCCCTAGTTGGGCACAAGTGAACTTTCCCCTACTAAGCCATATGGCTGTTAATTTGTACTGCAGTTTGTTAGTGTCTAGGATGAAGTGCCATTTGTTTAATGGCTGACTAAAACAATGTTTTATTCAAACTTCACATGTTAGTGTCATATGTGGTAAGGTCGCCACTAGTGAGAAGAGGTGAGCACAACATAGTCCATGCACAACCAAACACCGTGTAGTACATGAGCCTAGCCCAACGCAAGCCATCAAACGACCGGGGGGTTTTGCTTCCCTGATGCAGCCAACCTACATGTAGGGTGCCAACCTACTCAACCAGGCCCAACTAAGCCACGAATGCAAAAAAAAAAAACCAAAACGATGCAACCTATCAAACAAGTCCTTGGATATGGACTTTGATAATGACTTCGTGACTTGTGAAGGTGCCAGGGGAGAGGTTGGGGTGGCGTGGGTCTAGGCGTGTTGTTGTGTTTTCCTTTTGGATCCTCCTCGGATGCACGTGGATGTTCGTGGGCTAGGTTTTATCGTGTAGTGCATGAGTGGGGTTGTCTATTTACCGTTTTCTCGGATTAAATTGCCTTTTTTTTCCTTTGATGGGGACTTAAGGTGGCTATTTTTTGAGTGGATTTTTTTATATGGGGACAAAAGGAGATGTAGGACGGATAGGCCAAACTATGGCTTTAGAATCTACAGTCGAATTTGGCAAATCCGGACCCCTAAATGTCTGCGGACGTGTCGGGCGCTACCCGGACAGCGGTGGACGACCCCTCATATGTCATGCCGGACAGCCACACTACTTGGGTCTAAACCCTCAATCCATGCACGTGAATCATATAGCACAATTTCATCACAATTTAACAATGCAAGAAAGCAAAACAATTCACAATTCAACAATTCGTACATGTCAAAATGAAATTCAACGTCCGGACCACGGCTGGACAATGTGATGAATCACTCCCCAGACGCCATCCATGTCGCGTGCTCTACCACAGCCGTCGTCTGTGCCGGGTCCACCACCTCATACTCTCTAGCATGTTGATCTTCTTCTTCCTCCTCTCAAGCCAGTTCTTGCCTTCCTCATCTAAGAGGCTTCCGTTAATGACCCACAATTATAGGGGATTAATCGCAGTCCTTTCGATAAGTAAGACTGTCGAACCCAACGAGAAGCAGAAGGAAATGACAAGTGGTTTTCAGCAAGGTATTTTCTGCAAGCACTGAAATAGTTGGTAACAAGTAGTTTGATAGCAAGATAATTTGTAACGGACAAATAACGGTAACGATAAATAAACTACAACAAGGTAGCTCAATCCTTTTGTGGAAAAGGACAGGCTAAAACGGTATCTTATGATAAGCAAAGCGTTCTTCAGGGTACACTGGAATTTCACCATGTCACTTTCATCATGTTGGTTTGATTCGTGTTCGCTACTTTGATAATTTGATATGTGGGTGGACCGGTGCTTAGGTGATGTTCTTACTTGAAAAAACCTCCTACTTATGATTAACCCCTCGCAAGCATCCGCAACTACGAGAAAAGTATTAAGATAAAATCTAACCATAGTATTAAACTTTTAGATCCAAATCAGTCCCTTACGAAGTAGCGCATAAACTAGGGTTTAAGCTTCTATCACTCTAGCAACCCATCATCTAATAACTACTCCACACTGCATCCCTTAGGCCCAAAAATGGTGAAGTGCCATGTAGTCGACGTTCACATGACACCACTAAGGGAATCACAACATACATATCATCAAAATATCGAACACATATCAAGTTCACATGATTACTGATACGTCTCCAACATATCTATAATTTTTTTATTGTTCCATGCTATTATATTATCCATCTTGGATGTTTTATATGCATTTATATGTTTTTTATATTATTTTTAGGACTAACCTATTAACCTAGAGCCTAGTGCCAGTTTCTGTTTTTCCTTGTTTTTGAGTTTTACAAAAAAGGAATATCAAACGGAATCCAAATGAGCTGAAACTTTACAGTGATTTTTTATGGACCAGAGGAAGCCCCCGAAGCATAAGAGTTGGGCCATAAGAGTCCCGATTCAACTACAAGGGTGCAGG
>NC_041389.1:292483286-292544726 GCF_002162155.2 Triticum dicoccoides
GAAACCGACGCCAAAAATTCCTATAAATCCAGAAACCCCTAGAAAAAAACCTAGATCGGGAGTTCCGCCGCCGCAAGCCTCTGTAGCCATGAAAAACCACTCGGGAGCCCGTTCGGCCACCCTGCCGGAGGAGGAATCCATCACCGGTGGCCATCTTCTTCATCCCGGTGCTCTCCATGACGAGGAGGGAGTAGTTCACCCTCAGGGCTGAGGGTATGTACTAGTAGCTATATGTTTGATCTCTCTCGCGCGTTCTTGATTTGGCACGATCTTGATGTACAACGAGCTTTGTTTTTATAGTTGGATCTTATGGTGTTTCCCCCCCTCTATCTCCTGGTGATAAATTGAGTCTTTTCCTTTGAGGTTTTGTTATGCCGCATTGAATCTTTGGATGTGAGAGCACTGATGTCTAGTATGCAACTTTATTCTTGTAGACACGTGTTGGGCCTCCAAGCGCAGAGTTTTGTAGGACAGTAGCAATTTTCCCTCAAGTGGATAACCTAAGGTTTATCAATCCGTGGGAGGCGTAGGATGAAGATGGTCTCTCTCAAACAACCCTGCAACCAAATAATAGAAAGTCTCTTGTGTCCCCAACACACCAAATACAATGGTAATTTGTATAGGTGCACTAGTTCGACGAAGAGATGGTGATACAAGTGTAATATGGATAGTAGATATTGATTTTTGTAATATGAACAATAAAAAACAGCAAGGTAGCAAGTGATAAAACGGAGCACAAATGGTATTGCAATGCTTGAAAATTAGGCCTTGGGTCCGTACTTTTGCTAGTGCAATCTCTCAACGATGCTAATATAATTGGATCACATAACCATCCCTGAACATGCAACGAAGAATCACTCCAAACTTCTTATCTAGCGGAGAACATAAGAAGAAATTGTTTGCAGGGTACGAAACCACCTCAAAGCTATTCTTTCTGTTCGATCTATTCAAGAGTTAGTACTAAAATAACACAAAGCTATTCTTTCCGTTCGATCTATCCTAGAGTTCATACTAAAATAACACCAAAGCAAATTCAGATTCATAATACTCAATCCAACATAAAGAACCTCAAAGAGTGCCCCAAGATTTCTACCGGAGAAACTAAGACAAGAACGTGCATCAAACCCTATGCGTAGATTACCCCAATGTCACCTCGGGAATCCGCGAGTTGAGTGCCAAAATATATATCAAGTGAATCAATATGATACCCCATTGTCGCCATGAGTATTCATTTGCAAGACATATATCAAGTGCTCTCAAATACATAAAAGTATTCAATCCGATAAAACGAAATCCCAAAGGGAAAACTCAATTCATCACAAGATAGAGAGGGGAAAACACCATATGATCCGACTATATTAACAAAGCCCACGATACATCAAGATCATGACATCTCAAGAACAAGAGAGAGAGAGAGAGAGAGAGAGAGAGAGAGAGAGATTAAACACATAGCTACTGGTACAAACCCTCAGCCTCGAGAGTGGACTACTCCCTCCTCATCATGGTGGCTAGAGGGAAGATGAATATGGCCACCGGTGATGATTTCCCCCTCCGGCAGGGTGCCGGAACGGAGTCTAGATTGGTTTTCGTGGATACAGAGGCTTGCGGCGACATAACTTCTGATCTAGGGTTTCCCTGAGGGTTTTGGAAATATTTGGGGATTTATAGGGCAAAGGGGGGTGCAGGAGGCCACCGAGGTGGGCACAACCCACCTGGGTGCGCCTGGACCCCCAGGCGCGCCCTGGTGGGTTGTGCCTATTGGGTAACGTAGCATGCAATTTAAAAAAAATTCCTACGATCATGTAGGATCTGTCTAGGAGATGCATAGCAACAAGAGGGGGAGAGTGTGTCCACGTACCTTCGTAGACCGAAAGTGGAAGCCTTAGTTTAACGCGATTGATGTAGTCAAACGTCTTCGCGATTCAACTGATCAAGTACCGAACGGACGACACCTCCGAGTTCTGCACATGTTTAGCTCGATGACGTCCCTCGAACTCTTGATCCAACAAAGTGTCAAGGGAGAGTGTCGTCAGCACGATGGTGTTGTAACGGTGATGATGAAGTAATCCGCACAGGGCTTCGCCTAAGCACTATGACAATATGACCGGAGGAGTAAACGGTGGAGGGGGGCACCGCACATGGCTAAGAACAATTGGTGTGCCTTAGAGGTGCCCCCTGCCCCCGTATATAAAGGAGGGAGAGGGGAGGAGGCCGGCCTAGGGGGCGCACCAACTGGGGGGAAACCCACTTGGACTCCTAGTCCTATTCTCCCCCCTTCCTTCTATCAGAGGGGGAAAGGGGGAAGGAGAGGGAGAGGGAGAAGGGAAGGGGGCCGCACCCCCTCCCCTTGTCCAATTTGGACTCCCCATGGGGGGGCCACCCCCTTGTGGGCTGTCTTGCCTCTCCCCTATGGCCCATGTGGCCGATTACTTCCCCTGGGGGGTTCCGGTAACTGTTGGGGAACGCAGTAATTTCAAAAACAATTCCTACGATCACGCAAGATCTATCTAGGAGATGCATAGCAACGAGAGGGGAGAGTGTGTCCACGTACCCTCGTAGACCAAAAGTGGATGCGTTTAGTAACGCGGTTGATGTAGCCAAACTTCTTTGTGATCCAACCGATCCAAGTACCGAACGTACGACACCCCCGTGTTCAGCACACGTTCAGCTCGACGACGTCCCATGAACTCTTGATCCAGTTGAGGTCGAGGGAGAGTTCCGTCAGCATGACGGCGTGGCGGCGGTGATGATGATGTTACCGGTGTAGGGCTTCGCCTAAGCACTACGACAATATGATCGAGGTGTGTAACTGTGGAGGGGGGCACCGCACACGGTTAAGAGAAACTTGTGTGTTCTAGGGTGCCCCCCTGGCCCCGTATATATAGGAGGGGAGGGGAGGCCGGCCGGCCCTCCTAGGGCGCGCCAGGAGAGGGGAATCCTATTAGGACTCCAAGTCCTAGTAGGTTTCCACCTAAGGAAGAGGGGGAAGAAGGAAGGAAGAGGGGGAAGGGAAGGAAAGGGGGGCGCCGCCCCTTCCCCTAGTCCAATTAGGACCCAAGGGGGAGGGGGCGCGGCCAGCCCCTCATGGCCTTCCTCTCTTCCCACTAAGGCCCATTGAGGCCCATTAGTTCCCTCGGGAGGTTCCGATAACCCTCCGGCACTCCGATAATTATCCGGTGACCCCCGGAACTTATCCGGTGTCCGAATAACATTGTCCAATATATCAATCTTGATGTCCCGACCATTTCGAGACTCCTCATCATGTCCGTGATCTCATCCAGGACTCCGAACAATCTTTGGTCACCAAATCACATAACTCATAATACAAATCGTCATCGAACATTAAGCGTGCGGACCCTATGGGTTCGAGAACTATGTAGACATGACCGAGACACATCTCCAGTCAATAACCAATAGCGGAACCTGGATGCTCATATTGGCTCCTACATATTCTACGAAGATCGTTATCGGTCAAACCGCATAACAACATACGTTGTTCCCTTTGTCATTGGTATGTTACTTGCCCGAGATTCAATCGTAGGTGTCATCATACCTAGTTCAATATCGTTACCAGCAAGTCTCTTTACTCGTTTTGCAATACTTCATCCCGCAACTAACTCATTATCTAGTCACATTGCTTGCAAGCCTTATAGTGATGAGCATTACCGAGAGGGCCCAGAGATACCTCTCAGAAACACGGAGTGACAAATCCTAATCTCGATCTATGCCAACCTAACAAATACTTTTGGAGACACCTGTAGAGCATCTTTATAATCACCCATTTACGTTGTGACATTTGATAACACACAAAGTGTTCCTCGGTATTCGGGAGTTGCATAATCTCATAGTCTGAGGAACATGTATAAGTCATGAATAAAGCAATAGCAATGAAACTGTAACGATCATAATGCTAAGCTAACGAATGGGTCTTGTCCATCACATCATTCTCCTAATGATGTGATCCCATTCATCAAATGACAACACATGTCTATGGTTAGGAAACATAACCATCTTTGATAAACGAGCTAGTCAAGTAGAGGCATACTAGGGACATTTTGTTTTGTCTATGTATTCACACATGTACAAGTTGCTGGTTAATACAATTCTAGCATGAATAATAAACATTTATCATGAAATAAGGAAATAAATAATAACTTTATTATTGCCTCTAGGGCATATTTCCTTTAGTCTCCCACTTGCACTAGAGTCAATAATCTAGATTACAAAGTAATGATTCTAACACCCATGGAGTTTTGGTGATGATCATGTTTTGCTCGTGGAAGAGGCTTTGTCCACGGGTCTACAACATTCAGATCCGTATGTATCTTGCAAATCTCTATGTCCCCTTCTGACACTTGATGATGGATGGAATTGAAGCATCTCTTGATGTGGTTCGTTCTCTTAAGAAAACTGGATTCCTTTGCCAAGGCAATTGCACCAGTATTGTCACAAAAGATTTTCATTGGACCTGGTGCACTAGGTATGACACCTAGATCGAATATGAACTCCTTCATCCAGACTCCTTCATTTGCTGCTTCCGAAGCAGCTATGTACTCCGCTTCACACGTAGATCCCGCCACGACGCTTTGCTTGGAACTGCACCAACTGACAGCTCCACCATTCAATAAAAATACATATCCGGATTGTGACTTAGAGTCATCCGGATCAGTGTCAAAGCTTGCATCGATGTAACCATTTATGACGAGCTCTTTGTCACCTCCATAAACAAGAAACATATCCTTAGTCCTTTTCAGGTATTTTAGGATGTTCTTGACCGCTGTCCAGTGCTCCACTCCGGGATTACTTTGGTACCTCCCTGCTATACTTATAGCAAGGCACACATCAGGTCTAATTCACAGTATTGCATACATGATAGAACCTATGGCTGAAGCATAGGCAATGACTTCCATTTTCTCTCTATCTTCTGCAGTGGTCGGGCATTGAGTCTGACTCAACTTCACACCTTGTAACACAGGCAAGAACCCTTTCTTTGACTGATCCATTTTGAACTTCTTCAAAACTTTATCAAGTTATGTGCTTTGTGAAAGTCCAATTAAGCGTCTTGATCTATCTCTATAGATCTTGATACCCAATATGTAAGCAGCTTCTCTGAGGTCTTTCATAGAAAACTTTTATTCAAGTAACCCTTTATGCTATCCAGAAATTCTATATCATTTCCAATCAACAATATGTCATCCACATATAATACTATAAATGCTACAGAGCTCCCACTCACTTTCTTGTAACTACAGGCTTCTCCAAAAGTCTGTATAAAACCATATGGTTTGATCACACTATCAAAACGTTTATTCCAACTCCGAGAGGCTTGCACCAGTCCATAAATGGATCACTGGAGCTTGCACACTTTGTCAGCACCCTTTGGATCGACAAAACCTTATGGTTGCATCATATACAACTCTTCTTCCAGAAATCCATTCAGGAATGCAGTTTTGGCATCCATTTGCCAAATTTCATAATCATAAAATGCGACAATTGCTAACATGATTCGGACAGACTTAAGCATCGCTACAGGGGAGAAAGTCTCATCGTAGTAAACTCAATGAACTTGTCGAAAATCTTTTGCAACAAGTCGAGCTTTGTAGATAGTAACATTACCATCAGCGTCGGTCTTCCTCTTGAAGATCCATTTATTTTCTATGGCTTGCCGATCATCAGGCAAATCCACCAAAGTCCACACTTTGTTCTCATACATGGATCCCATCTCAGATTTCATTGCCTCAAGCCATTTCGCGGAATATGGGCTCATCATCGCTTCCTCATAGTTTGTAGGTTCACCTTGGTCTAGTAACATGACTTCCAGAACAGGATTACCATACCACTCTGGTGCGAACCGTACTCTGGAAGACCTATGAGGTTCTGTAGTAACTTGATCTGAAGTTTCATGATCATCATCATTAGCTTCCTCACTAATTGGTGTAGGAATCACTAGAATTGATTTCTGTGATAAACTACTTTCCAATTCGGGGGAAGGTACAATTACCTCATCAGTTCTACTTTCCTCCCACTCACTTCTTTCGAGAGAAACTCCTTCTCTAGAAAGGATCCATTCTTAGCAACGAATATTTTGCCTTCGGATCTATGATAGAAGGTGTACCCAATAGTTTCCTTTGGGTATCCTATGAAGACGCATTTCTCAGACTTGGGTTCGAGCTTACCAGGTTGAAACTTTTTCACATAAGCATCACAGCCCCAAACTTTAAGAAATGACAACTTTGGTTTCTTGCCAAACCACAGTTCATAAGGCGTCGTCTCAACGGATTTTGATGCTGGCCTATTTAAAGTGAATGCTGCCGTCTCTAAAGCATAACCCCAAAACGATAGCGGTAAATCAGTAAGAGACATCATAGATCGCACCATATCTAATAAAGTACGGTTACGACATTCGGACACACCATATCGTTGTGGTGTTCCAGGTGGCGTAAGTTGTGAAACTATTCCACATTGTCTCAAATGAAGACCAAACTCGTAACTCAAATATTCACCTCCACGATCAGATCGTAGAAACTTTATTTTCTTGTTATGATGATTTTCCACTTCACTCCGAAATTCTTTGAACTTTTCAAATGTTTCAGACTTATGCTTCATTAAGTAGATATAACCATATCTGCTCAAATCATCTATGAAGGTAAGAAAATAACGATACCCGCCACGAGCCTCAACACTCATTGGACCACATACATCGGTATGTATTATTTCCAATAAGTAAGTAGCTCGTTCCATTGTTCTGGAGAACGGAGTTTTAGTCATCTTGCCCATGAGGCACGGTTCGCAAGCACCAAGTGATTCATAATCAAGTGGTTCTAAAAGCCCATCAGCATGGAGTTTCTTCATGCGTTTTATACCGATATGACCTAAACGGTAGTGCCACAAATAAGTTGCACTATCATTATCAACTTTGCATCTTTTGGTTTCAATATTATGAACATGTGTATCATCACGATCGAGATTCAACAAAAATAGACAACTCAGCAAGGGTGCATGAACATAAAAGATATTACTCATATAAATAGAACAACCATTATTCTCTGATTTAAATGAATAACTGTTTCACATCAAACAAGATCCAGATATAATGTTCATGCTCAACGCTGGCACCAAATAACAATTATTTAGGTCTAAAACTAATCCCGATGGTAGATGTAGAGGTAGCGTGCCGACGGCAATCACATCAACCTTGGAACCATTTCCCACGCACATCGTCACCTCGTCCTTGGCCAATCTTCATTTAATATGTAGCCCCTGTTTTGAGTTGCAAATATGAGCAATAGCACTAGTATCAAATACCCAGGCGCTACTACGAGCATTAGTAAGGTACACATCAATAACATGTATATCAAATATACCTTACACTTTGCCATCCTTCTTAGCTGCCAAATACTTGGGGCAGTTCTGCTTCCAGTGACCATTCCCTTTGTAGTAGAAGCACTCAGTTTCAGACTTAGGTCCAGAATTGGGTTTCTTCTCCTAAGCAGCAACTTTCTTGCCATTCTTCTTGAAGTTCCCCTTCTTCCCTTTGCCCCTTTTCTTGAAACTAGTGGTCTTGTTGACCATCAACACTTGATGCTCCTTTTTGATTTCTACTTCTGCTGTCTTTAGCATTGCGAAGAGCTCGGGAATAGTCTTGTTCATTCCTTGCATATTATAGTTCATCACGAAGCCTTTGTAGCTTGGTGGCAGTGATTGAATAACTCTGTCGGTGACACTATCATCAGGAAGATTAACTCCCAGCTGAGTCAACAGGTCATGGTACCCAGACATTCTGAGTATGTGTTCACTCACAGAACTATTCTCCTCCATTTTGCAGCTATAGAACTTGTTGGAGACTTCATATCTCTCAAACTGGGCATTTGCTTGAAATATTAACTTCAACTCTTGGAACATCTCATATGCTCCATGACGTTCAAAACGTCTTTGAAGTCCCGATTCTAAGTCGTAAAGCATGTGAAAGCACAAGTGCTCCCTGGGTGGTTTTGGTAATTAATGTCAACATATCTCTTGTTGGACTAACACTTTTACCTAGTATGTTTCAGACAAGTTCAACAATGGAGTGGCATGGACTAAAGGATGTGGAAAACCTTCAAGATGCTAAGGACAAAGGATTGGCTCAAGCTCCAAGCTCAAGACTCTACATTTTCTATTTTAGTGATCCAAGATCACATTAAGTCTATAGGAAAAGCCAATACTATCAAGAGGGGATGAGGTGTTGCTTAATGGCTTGCTTGCTCCAAAGCCCTCAACTACTTTCTCACATCCACATATGTCCTAAACCAAAAGTCTAAACTCAGCCCTACCGATTCTTTCTATCCGGCGCCACCGAGTTCAGATATCTTAGCCACTGCCACAAACCCTAGGCAAATCGGTCTCACCGATAGGGATCTCGGTCTCACCGATATGGGATTGTAATCTCTCTGTGTATGTCCATTACCAAAATCAGTCTCACCGAGTTTGAGCAATTGGTACTACCGAGATTACAATGCAAACTCTCTGGTTAAATTATTACCAAAATCGGTCCTACCGAGTTTGTGTAATCGGTCAAACCGAGTTTGCCTGACCAACTCTCTGGTTAGCTTATTACCAAAATCAGTCCCACCAAGTTTGTGTAATCGGTCTCACCGAGATTACGTTATGCCCTAACCCTAACCATATCGGTCCTACCGAGTTGCATGTCGGTCCCATGGAAAATCCTAATGGTCACTAGATTTGCTGAATCGGTCCAACCGAGTTTCTCAATTCGGTCCCACCGAGTTTGGCAAGTTGTGTGTAACGGTTAGATTTTGTGTGGAGGCTATATATACCCCTCCACCCACTCTTCATTCGTGGATAAAGCCATCAGAACGAACCTACACTTCCAGCATCCATTTTCTAAGAGAGAACCACCTACTCATGTGTTGAGATCAAGATATTCCATTCCTACCATTTGAATCTTGATCTCTAGCCTTCCCCAAGTTGCTTTCCACTCAAATCTTCTTTCCACCAAATCCAAATCCTGTGAGAGAGACTTGAGTGTTGGGGAGACTATCATTTGAAGCACAAGAGCAAGGAGTTCATCGTCAACACACCATTTGTTACTTCTTGGAGAGTGGTGTCTCCTAGATTGGCTAGGTGTCACTTGGGAGCCTCCAACAAGATTGTGGAGTTGAACCAAGGAGTTTGTAAGGGCAAGGAGATCGCCTACTTCGTGAAGATCTACCGCTAGTGAGGCAAGTCCTTCGTGGGCGACGTCCATGGTGGGATAGACAAGGTTACTTCTTCGTGGACCCTTCGTGGGTGGAGCCCTCTGTGGACTCGCGCAACCGTTACCCTTCGTGGGTTGAAGTCTCCATCAACGCGGATGTATGATAGCACCACCTATCGGAACCACAGCTCAAAAATCACCGTGTCTCCAAATTGCGTTTGAATCCTCCAATCCCTTCCCTTTACATTCTTGCAAGTTGCATGCTTTACTTTCCGCTACTCATATACTCTTTGCATGCTTGCTTGATATGTGTTGCAATTGATAAACTTGTGCCTAAACTCCACTCCAACTTAAAGAAGTTAAAAACTGCAACTTTTGGTACTTAGTGTCTAAGCACCCCCTCTAGACACCTCTTCTCGATCCCTCTCAATTGGTATCAGAGCTTTTGTCTCCATTGCTTTGGTTTAAACACCATTGGTGGAAGATGGATGAGTCTACTATTGGGAGTCTTAGACATAGAGTACCTATACTTGATGGAGAGTACTTTCATGAGTAGAAAAATGAGATGCTTGTGATTTTCAGTCAATACCATTTGAACAAGTACATTGCTAGCCCTTGTGCACCTCATGTTGATCCTATGCATCCTACCCTTGATGAGTCAATTGACATGATCCGTGATCTTAGAACTACCGAACTTATCATTAGAGGATTGCCTAGAAACTTGATTGGATGTTTGCCTACTCTTAAGTGTGCCTACACCATATGGAAATTTCTTGAGGAACGCTTTCCAAATTATTCCTTGAAAAATCTTGATGAAATTCTCCATAAGTCTATTACCTTGAGTAAGATGAATTCTAGTGATCCTATGTTTGGTGATTGTCTATTTGAGCTTACAAACCTTATGCGTGCCAAAGGAGATGTTGGAATTATTAGTGATATTATTTCTGAAGCTATTAGAATTCATAAACAAGATCTTTGTCAAAATCACTCTAACGAATCACCCTCTCTAGGATTTGATCCACCACATGACGATGTTGAACATGGATACTATGATGAGGATGATGATAGTGACTTCGATCTTGATGATGCAATGAGACACTTTGGTCTTATGGCAAATCTTTGGGGATATATGGCAGGAGGAAAGGAATGGGTTCTTGATAGTGGATGTACCGATCACATGACCGGAGATAAAGACATGTTTCGGGAGCTTGCTGAAATTGATGGTCCTCGAAAGTACGTCACTTTCGGTGACAACTCAAAGGGTAAGGTGGTTGGCCTCGGTAAGGTGGCCATATCACATGATAGCTCCATACAAAATGTCATGCTCGTTGAATCTCTTGGCTACAACTTACTTTCAGTATTTAGACTTGCCGATTTCGGTTTCAATGTCCTATTTACTAAAGTAGATTGCCAAGTGTTTCGTAGAGATAATCATAAAATGGTCTTTACCGGTGTGCGTAGAGGTGATCTATACATTGTTGATTTCACTAAAAAGGCTCAACCTAGAACTTGCTTTATTGCTAAATCCTCTAAAGGTTGGTTATGGCATAGACGGTTAGGTCATGTTGGCATGCGAAACCTTGACAAGCTTATTAAAGGAAATCATATCCTTGGAGTTAACGATGTCATATTTGATAAGGATAGGCTTTGCAGCGCTTGTCAGGCAGGTAAACAGGTTGGAGGAAGGCATCCCGTGAAGAACATCATGACCACAAGGAGGCCACTCGAGCTACTTCACATGGATCTCTTTGGTCCCAACGCCTACAAGAGTCTCGGTGGAAATTCTTTTGGTCTAGTTATAGTTGATGATTTTTCAAGATTTGCGTGGGTGTTCTTTCTCGATGATAAATCGCAGGTCCAAAAGATCTTCAAAAACTTCGCTAGGAAGGCCCAAAATCAATTTGAAGTGAAGATCAAGAAGGTTCGCAGCGACAACGGAACGGAGTTCAAGAACGCAAATGTGGACACCTTTCTTGACGAAGAAGGGATTTCACACAAGTTCTCGGCTACGTACACACCTCAACAAAATGGAGTTGTTGAGAGGAAGAACCGGATGCTCATCAAAATGGCGAGAATGATGCTTGATGAGTACAAGACGCCGAAGCACTTTTGGGCGGAAGCGGTTGAGACAGCTTGTCATGCAACAAATCGCTTGTATATTCACAAGCTACTCGGCAAGACGGCATACGAGCTCCTCACCGGTAACAAACCCCAAGTTGGATACTTTCGAGTATTCAGCTCAAAGTGCTACATTCTTGATAAGCATCGTCGTTCTAAATTTGCTCCTAAGTCTCATGAGGGTTTCCTACTTGGTTATGGCTCAAACTCTCACACATACCGTGTCTACAACAATTTCACCCGAAAGGTTGAAGAAACGGTAGATGTGAAGTTTGATGAATCTAACGGCTCGCAAGTAGAGCAATTGCCAAGTGATGTAGGAGACAAAGATCCCTTGGAAGCAATCCAAGACTTGTCTATCGGCAAGATTCGTCCAATGGAAGTGAAGGAGAGTACCTCGTCTGTCCAAGTGGAAACTTCTACCTCACGACTAGGTGAACCAAGGGTTGATACGAAAGCATCCACAAGTGGGACACACCAAGATGAAGAAAACGAGGAAGTGCGCCAAGACGAACGTCAACAACCTCCTTCGCCACCACGACAAGAGAACGACAATGCCAACAATGAAGAAGGCCAAGAAGAAGAACAAGATGAAGAAGATGTTCAACGAAGACCCAAGCAAAAGCTTTCATGAGTTCGAGCAAGAATTGCTAAAGATCATCCCGTCGAGCAAATCTACAACGACATTGAAACCGGGAGAATCACTCACTCTAAAACTCGTTTGGCTAACTTTTGTGAACACTATTCATTCATCTCTAGCATTGAACATATGAAGGTTGAAGAAGCATTGGAAGATCCGGATTGGATAAATGCCATGCATGAAGAGCTACACAACTTTGAGAGAAATCAAGTTTGGACATTGGTTGAGAAGCCCGACAACAACCACAACATCATCGGTACCAAATGGGTGTTTCGCAACAAGCAAGATGAAGATGGACAAGTAGTTCGCAACAAAGCACGTCTCGTCTCCCAAGGCTACACACAAGTAGAAGGTATGGATTATGGTGAGACTTATGCTCCCGTTGCTAGACTTGAGTCCATTCGCATCTTACTTGCCTATGCTAATCACCATGATATCACCTTGTACCAAATGGACATTAAAAGTGCCTTTCTAAATGGTGAGATAGAGGAGGAAGTTTATGTTAAACAACCTCCCGGCTTTGTTAATCCTAAGAAACCTGATCATGTTTACAAACTTCACAAATCTCTTTATGGTCTTAAACAAGCTCCTAGAGCGTGGTATAAATGCTTGACCAAGTTCCTTATTGAAAAAGGCTTTGAAATTGGAAAAATAGATTCTACTCTTTTTACTAAAAGGGTTAATGGAAAACTATTTGTGTGCCAAATCTATGTTGATGATATTATATTTGGTTCTACTAACCCTCATTTTAGTGAAAAGTTTGGAAAGCTAATGTCGGAGAAGTTTGAGATGTCTACGATGAGTGAACTCAAATTCTTTCTTGGTTTGCAAATCAAGCAAACTAAGGAAGGTACCTTTGTCTCTCAAACGAAGTACACCAAGGACTTATTCAAGAAGTTCAATATGCAAGAATGCAAAGGTATAACTACACCCATGCCTACTAGTGGACATCTTGATTTGACCAAAGATGGTGAACCGGTCGATCAAAAGGTTTATCGCTCTATGATTGGTTCATTGTTATATCTATGTGCTTCACATCCCAATATCATGCTAAGTGTGTGCATGTGTGCACGATATCAAGCTGCTCCTAAAGAATGTCATCTTAAGGCCGTGAAAAGGATAGTGAGATACTTAATCCATACACCAAATTTTGGCATTTGGTATCCTAAGAGGGCCTCTTTCGATCTTGTTGGCTACTCCGACTCGGACTACGCCGGTGACAAGGTTGATAGAAAGTCCACTTCGGGTACTTGTCAATTTCTTGGTAGATCTCTTGTGTCTTGGTCTTCCAAGAAACAAAACTCGGTATCCTTATCCACCGCCGAAGCGGAATACATTGCCGCTGGTTCATGTTGTGCTCAATTACTTTGGATGACCCAAACTCTTAAAGATTATGGGATATATGTGAAACATGTCCCATTACTTTGTGACAATGAAAGTGCTATCAAGATTGCTCACAATCCCGTGCAACACTCTCGAACTAAGCATATTGAAGTTCGTCATCATTTCATTCGAGATCATGTTGCTAAGGGTGACATTAATCTTAAGCATGTTCGCACCAAAAAGCAATTAGCGGATATATTTACTAAACCACTTGATGAGAGAGTGTTTTGCAGGTTAAGAGGAGAATTGAACATCATTGGTGCTTCAAACTTGGAGTAGGAACTCCATTGGATACATGCAAGACATGAGCTTATGACTAATCCTTGATATTTCTCTTATGATGAAAATCTAATGTCTTGGATATATTTGCACCTTGCATGCTATCTAACTCTTGTAGGTACTTGGATGAATCTAAGTCTATGAGATTGCAACTCACTCACATCTTGAGCAATCTCTACATCACCAAGTCTCTACACAATGGTGGATGAAGACAAGGAAGCACAAAACCATTCAAACATATCCTTTGACAAATTCTATGTTGAGTTTCATGATTGTCATTTTGGATACACAAGTGCTCTTCCTTGCAAAAACTAACCCATGTAGGTAGATGAACTCAAATTCCAAGTGGTGCTCCCAACTCTTGATGAGCTACATCAACCTTGAGCAACCCACACAAGTTCAACTACATGGACAACACCACCAACCAAGGTATGTTATTCCATCTTAGAGAAGCTTTACTCCAAGTCATGAGTCAACGCAACTCGACAAGATGTGAATACATCAAGATGCTTAAACGAAAAATGGTAACCTCATTTCGAGCTTAAACGATGAGTATGACCTATGATCAAGTGATCTCACTTGATTCCTAAGTCAATATACTCTAACATAGGTGACTTTGTCACCGACCAATTCTAGATGAAGTTCTCTCGTGTTCTTTTCTGTGCTCTTGCATTTGTTTCATGCATATTTGTTTCCCCTTTCAAAACAAAAAAAACTTCATCTAGATTTCTTTTCTTTCTTTTCTATTTGTTTTGCATTCCCTGCATCCAATTCATTGCAAATCTTTCAGTTAATTCACTGCAAATCCTTGTGAGATCTTACTCGTCTAGTGAGATGAGGTGACAAGTGTTTTCTCTGTGATGAACTCGGTCACACCGGTTTCTTGTTTTTGGTCTAACCGAAATCATTCGGTGCAACCAAAGCATCCAACTCGGTACCACCGATTTCACAACAGAAAAACATTTTGCCACTTATTCCTGCATTCTTTTGATCCAGCTCCACTCAATGAATCTTGTCCTCTACAAGCATCACATTTTTATCAGTGCTTTGTGCTGTGACCCAAGGACCAAACCCATTCACGACAAATTCCAGAAGACCCTTCTTGGAAATTGATGTCAAAGGGGAGAGAGAGATCACATCAAAGCTTATCACCTCAACTGGGGGAGAGAGATATCTCCAGGGGGAGAGAATACTCAAGTAGAGAGTAATCTTCAAGGATCCCAGATGCTTGGTGTTCAAGAGGAGAGATGCCACATGTCTTCTTAAGGGGAAAGACATGTTCATATGTGCTCATTTGCATTAGCCCTGTGCATTTGTTTCTTCTCGCAGTATCCCATGCTAGATTCAGGGGGAGCAAGACATCTAACGGAAAAGAAACTCTTTAAATTCATTGCACATCTTTACTTATGAGCATGAAGGTACATTTTCCATATTCACATCATTTGCTCTAATGCATATAACCAAGATACATGTAACACATTGCTTACTCTGTCATGTTTATGCATTCACATGCTTCTATATTCCATATTCGCATGATTGCATACATGCAGGGGGAGCCTATGCTTGTTACATGTCTTTCCAAAGCTTTACTTGCTATTCTTTATACCTTCATCTAAAGCTTTGATGTATGTTGCCATCAATTACCAAAAAGGGGGAGATTGAAAGCACAAGTGCTCCCTGGGTGGTTTTGGTAATTAATGTCAACATATCTCTTGTTGGACTAACACTTTTACCTAGTATGTTTCAGACAAGTTCAACAATGAAGTGGCATGGACTAAAGGATGTGGAAACCCTTCAAGATGCTAAGGACAAAGGATTGGCTCAAGCTCCAAGCTCAAGACTCTACATTTTCTATTTTAGTGATCCAAGATCACATTGAGTCTATAGGAAAAGCCAATACTATCAAGAGGGGATGAGGTGTTGCTTAATGGCTTGCTTGCTCAAAGTGCTTAGTGATATGCTCCAAAGCCCTCAACTACTTTCTCACATCCACATATGTCCTAAAACAAAAGTCTAAACTCGGCCCTACCAATTCTTTCTATCCGGCGCCACCGAGTTCAGATATCTTAGCCACTGCCACAAACCCTAGGCAAATCGGTCTCACCGATAGGGATCTCGGTCTCACCGAGATGGGATTGTAATCTCTCTGTGTATGTCCATTACCAAAATCGGTCTCACCGAGTTTGAGCAATCTGTACTATCGAGATTACAATGCAAACTCTCTGGTTAACTTATTACCAAAATAGGTCCTACCGAGTTTGTGTAATCGGTCAAACCGAGTTTGCCTGACCAACTCTCTGGTTAGCTTATTACCAAAATCGGTCCCACCGAGTTTGTGTAATCGGTATCACCGAGATTATGTTATGCCCTAACCCTAACCATATCGGTCCTACCGAGTTGCATGTCGGTCCCACCGAAATAATCCTAACGGTCACTAGATTTTCTGAATCGGTCCGACCGAGTTTCTCAATTCGGTCCCACCAAGTTTGGCAAGTTGTGTGTAACGGTTAGATTTTGTGTGGAGGCTATATATACCCCTCCACCCACTCTTCATTCGTGGAGAAAGCCATCAAAATGAAACTACACTTCCAGCATCCATTTTCTGAGAGAGAACCACCTACTCATGTTTTGAGATCAAGATATTCCATTCCTACCATATGAATCTTGATCTCTAGCCTTCCCCAAGTTGCTTTCCACTCAAATCTTCTTTCCACCAAATCCAAATCCTGTGAGAGAGAGTTGAGTGTTGGGGAGACTATCATTTGAAGCACAAGAGCAAGGAGTTCATCATCAACACACCATTTGTTACTTCTTGGAGAGTGGTGTCTCCTAGATTGGCTAGGTGTCACTTGGGAGCCTCCAACAAGATTGTGGAGTTGAACCAAGGAGTTTGTAAGGGCAAGGAGATCGCCTACTTCGTGAAGATCTACCGCTAGTGAGGCAAGTCCCTCATGGGCGACGGCCATGGTGGGATAGACAATGTTGCTTCTTCGTGGACCCTTCGTGGGTGGAGCCCTCCGTGGACTTGTGCAACTGTTACCCTTCGTGGGTTGAAGTCTCCATCGACGTGGATGTACGATAGCTCCACCTATCGGAACCACGGCTCAAAAATCACCATGTCTCGAAATTACATTTGAATCCTCCAATCCCTTCCCTTTACATTCTTGCAAGTTGCATGCTTTACTTTTCGCTGCTCATATACTCTTTGCATGCTTGCTTGATATGTGTTGCAATTGAGAAACTTGTGCCTAAACTCCACTCCAATTTAAAGAAGTTAAAAACTGCAACTTTTGGTACATAGTGTCTAATCACCCCCCTCTAGACACCTCTTGTCGATCCCTCTCAGCATGGCACACTAAACTATCGAGTAGACATCAGCTTTGCTTTGCCAGACGTTCTTAACGTCATCAGCAGCGTCTGCAGCAGGCCTAGCACCTAGCGGTGCTTCGAGGACGTAATTCTTCTGTGCAGCAACGAGGATAATCCTCAAGTTATGGACCCAGTCCGTGTAGTTGCTGCCATCATCTTTCAACTTAGCTTTCTCTAGGAATGCATTAAAATTCAAAGGAACAGTAGCACGGGCCATTGATCTACAATAACATAGCCATGCAAAATAACTATCAAGACTAAGTTCATGATAAAGTAAAGTTCAATTAATCATATTACTTAAGAACTCCCACTTAGATAGACATCCCTCTAGTCATCTAAATGATCACGTGATCCAAATCAACTAAACCATGTCCGATCATCACGTGAGATGGAGTAGCTTTCAATGGTGAACATCACTATGTTGATCATATCTACTATATGATTCACGTTCGACCTTTAGGTCTCAATGTTTTGAGGCCATATCTGCATATGCTAGGCTCGTCAAGTTTAACCCGAGTATTTTGCGTGTGCAAAACTGGCTTGCACCCGTTGTATGTGAACGTAGAGCTTATCACACCCGATCATCACGTGGTGTCTTGGCACGACGAACTGTAGCAACGGTGCATACTTAGGGAGAACACTTATACCTTGAAATTTAGTGAAGGATCGTCTTATAATGCTATCGCCGTACTAAGCAAAATAAGATGCATAAAGGATAGACATCACTTGCAATCAAAATAAGTGATATGATATGGCCATCATTATCTTGTGCTCATGATCTCCATTACCGAAGCATTGTCATGATCTCCATCATCACCGGCGCGACACCTTGATCTCCATCGTAGCATCGTTGTCGTCTCGCCAACTATTGCTTCTACGACTATCGCTACCGCTTAGTGATAAAGTAAAACAATTACATGACGATTGCATTCCATACAATAAAGTGACAGCCATATGGCTCCTGCCAGTTGCCGATAACTCTGTTACAAAACATGATCATCTCATACAACAAATTATATCACATCATGTCTTGACCATATCACATCATAGCAAGCCCTACAAAAACAAGTTAGACGTCCTCTACTTTGTTGTTGCAAGTTTTACGTGGCTGCTACGGGATTAGCAAGAACCGTTCTTACCTACGCATCAAAACCACAACGATTTTTCGTCAAGTATCTTGTTTTAACCCTCAACAAGGACCGGATGCAGTCAAACTCGATTCAACTAAAGTTGGAGAAACAGACACCCACTAGCCACCTGTGTGCGAGATGTCGGTAGAACCAGTCTCATGAACGCGGTCATGTAATGTCGGTCTGGGTCGCTTCATCCAACAATATCGCCGAATCAAAGTAAGACGTTGCTGGTAAGCAGTATGACTATTATTGCCCACAACTCATTGTGTTCTACTCGTGCATATAACATCTACGCATAGACCTGGCTCTGATACCACTATTGGGGAACGCAGTAATTTCAAAAAAATTCCTATGATCACGCAAGATCTATCTAGGAGATGCATAGCAACGAGAGGGGAGAGTGTGTCCACGTACCCTTGTAGACCAAAAGCGGAAGCGTTTAGTAACACAGTTGATGTAGTCAAACTTCTTTGTGATACAAGTACCGAACGTATGGCACCTCCGCGTTCAACACATGTTCAGCTCGATGACGTCCCACGAACTCTTGATCCAATTGAGGTCGAGGGAGAGTTCCGTCAGCATGACGGCGTGGCGACGGTGATGATGATGTTACAGGCGCAGGGCTTCGCCTAAGCACTACGACGATATGATCTAGGTGTGTAACTGTGGAGGGGGGACACCGCACACGGTTAAGAGAAACTTGTGTGTTCTAGGGTGCCCTCCTGCCCCCGTATATAAAGGAGGGGAGGGAAGGCTGGCCAAAGCCCTCCTAGGGCGTGCCAGGAGAGGTGAATCCTACTAGGACTCCAAGTCCTAGTAGGTTTCCACCTAAGGAAGAGGGGCAAGAAGGAAGGAAGAGGGGGAAGGGAAGGAAAGGGTGGCATCACCGCCTTCCCCTAGTCCAATTCAAACCCAGGGGGCGCAGCCAACCCCTCTTAGCCCTGCATCTCTTCCATCTAAGGCCCATTGAGGCCCATTAGTTCCCCCGGGGGTTCCGATAACCCTCTGGCACTCCGATAATTATCCGGTGACCCTCGAAACTTATCCGGTGTCCGAATAACATCGTCCAATACATCAATCTTTATATCTCAACCATTTCAAGACTCCTCGTCATGTCCGTGATCTCATCCGGGACTCTGAACAATCTTCGATCATCAAATCACATAACTCATAATACAAATCGTCATCAAACTTTAAGCGTGCGGACCCTACGGGTTTGAGAACTATGTAGACATGACCGAGACACATCTCCGGTCAATAACAAATAGCGGAACCTGGATGCTCTTATTGTCTCCTACATATTCTACGAAGATCTTTATCGATCAAACCGCATAACAACATACGTTGTTCCCTTTGTCATTGGTATGTTACTTGCCCGAGATTCGATCGTTGGTATCATCATACCTAGTTCAATCTCATTACCGGCAAGTCTTTTTACTCGTTCCGTAATACTTCATCTGGCAACTAACTCATTAGTCATATTGGTTGCAAGGCTTATAGTGATGAGCATTACCGAGAGGGCCCAAAGATTCCTCTCCGAAACACGGAGTGACAAATCCTAATCTCGATCTATGCCAACCAAACAAATACTTTTGGAGACACTTGTAGAGCATCTTTATAATCAGCCATTTACGTTGTGATGTTTGATAGCACACAAAGTGTTCCTCCGGTATTCGGGAGTTGCATAATCTCATAGTCTGAGGAACATGTATAAGTCATGAAGAAAGCAGTAGCAATGAAACTGTAACGATCATAATGCTAAGCTAACGAATGGGTCTTGTCCATCACATCATTCTCCTAGTGATGTGATCCCGTTCATCAAATGACAACACATGTCTATGGTTAGGAAACATATCCATCTCTGATAAACGAGCTAGTCAAGTAGAGGCATACTAGGGACACTTTGCTTTGTCTATGTATTCACACATGTACTAAGTTTCCGGTTAATACAATTCTTGTTGGGGAACGCAGTAATTTCAAAAAAATTCCTACGATCACGCAAGATCTATCTAGGAGATGCATAGCAACGAGGGGGGAGAGTGTGTCCATGTACCCTCGTAGACCGAAAGCGAAAGCGTTTAGTTACGCGGTTGATGTAGTCGAACTTCTTCGTGATCCAACCGATCCAAGTACCGAACATACGACACCTCCGCGTTCAGCACACGTTCAGCTCGATGACGTCCCTCGTGCTTTTGATCTTGTTGAGGACGAGGGTGATTTCCGTCATCATGACGGCGTGGCGACAATGATGATGATGTTACCGGCGTAGGGCTTCGCCTAAGCACTACGATGGTATGATCGAGGTGTGTTACTGTGGAAGGGGGCACCACACACGGTTAAGAGAAACTTGTGTGTTCTAGGGTGCCCCCTTCCCCCGTATATAAAGAAGGGAGGGGGAGGCCGGCCGGCCCTAGGAGTGCTCCCAATGAGAGAGAGTCCTACTAGGACTACTAGTCCTAGTAGGATTCCTCCACAAGGAAGAGAGGGGGAAGGAAGGAGAGGGAGAGGGAGTAGGAAAGGGGGCGCCGCCCCCCTTCCCTTGTCCTATTCGGACTGCTAAGGGGGGGGGGGGCGGCCTGCCATGGCGGCCCTCCTCTCTCTCCAATAAGGCCCATGGTGGCCCATTAGTTCCCCCGGGGGGTTCCGATAACCCCTCCGACACTCCGTTTTTACCCGAAACTATCCGGAATGCTTCCGGTGTCCGAATAACATGGTCCAATATATCAATATTTATGTCTCGACCATTTAGAGACTCCTCATCACATCCGTGATCTCACCGGGACTACGAGCAAACTTCGGTCATCAAAACACATAACTGATAATACAAATCATCATCGAACATTAAGCGTGCGGACCCTACGGGTTCGAGAACTATGTAGACATGACCGAGACACATCTCCGGTCAATTACCAATAGCGGAACCTAGATGCTCATATTGGCTCATACATATTCTACGAAGATCTTTATCGGTCAAACTGCATAACAACATACGTTGTTCCCTTTGTCATCGGTATGTTACTTGCCCGAGGGTCGATAGTCGGTATCATCATACCTAGTTCAATCTCGTTATCGGGAAGTCTCTTTAATCGTTCCGTAATACTTCATCCTGTAAATAACTCATTAGTCACATTGCTTGCAAGGCTTATTGTGATGAGCACTACCGAGAGGGCCCAGAGATACTTCTTTGAAACACGGAGTGACAAATCCTAATCTCGATCTATGCCAACCCAACAAATACCTTCGGAGACACCTGTAGAGCATCTTTATAATCACCCATTTACGTTGTGAAGTTTATAGCACACAAAGTGTTCCTCCGGTATTCGGGAGTTGCATAATCTCATAGTCCGAGGAACATGTATAAGTCATGAAGGAAGCAGTAGCAATGAAATTGTAACGATCATAATGCTAAGCTAACGAATGGGTCGTGTCCATCACATCATTCTCCTAATGATGTGATCAAGTTCATCAAATCACAACACATGTCTATGGTCAGGAAACATAACGATCTTTGATAGTTAAGTAGAGGCATACTAGGGACACTCTGTTTTGTTTATGTATTCACACATGTACTAAGTTTTTGGTTAATATAATTCTAGCATGAATAATAAACATTTATCATGATATAAGGAAATATATAATAAATTTATTATTGCCTCTAGGGCATATTTCCTTCAGTCTCCCACTTGCACTAGAGTCAATAATCTAGTTCACATCGTCATGTGATTTAAGACCAATAGTTCACATCTTTATGTGATTAATACCCATAGTTTACATCACCATGTGACCAACACTCAAAGGGTTTACTAGAGTCAATAATCTACTTCACATCGCTATGTGATTAACACACAAGAGTAATAGGGTGTGATCATGTTTTGCTTGTGAGAGAATTTTAGTCAACGGGTCTGTCACATTCAGAGCCGTATGTATTTTGCAAATTTTCTATGTCTACAATGCTCTGCATGGAGCTACTCTAGCTAATTGCTCCCACTTTCAATATGTATGCAGACTGAGACTCAGAGTCATCGAAATCGGTGTAAAAGCTTGCATCGACATAACTCTTTACGATGAACTCTTTATTACCTCCATAACCGAGAAATATTTCCTTAGTCCTCTTAGGTAAGTAAGGATAACTTTGACCATTGTCTAGTGATCCACTCCTGGATCACTATCGTACCCCCTTTCCAAACTCATGGCAAGGTACACAATAGGTCTGGTACACATCATAACATACTTTATAGAACCTATGGCTGAGGCATAGGGAATGACTTTCATTCTCTTTCTATTTTCTGTCGTGGTTGGGTTTTGAGTCTTACTCAACTTTACACCTTGCAATACAGGCAAGAACTCCTTCTTTGACTGTTCCATTTTGAACTACTTCAAAACCTTGTCAAGGTATGTACTCATTGAAAAATCTTACCAAGCGTCTTGATCTATCTCTATAGATCTTGATGCCCAATATGTAAGCAGCTTCACTAAGGTCTTTCTTCGAAAAACTCCTTTCAAACACTCGTTATGCTTTCCAGAAAATTCTACATCATTTCCAATCAACAATATGTCATTCACATATACTTATCAGAAAGGTTGTAGTGCTCCCACTCACTTTCTTGTAAATACAAGCTTCACCGTAAGTCTATATAAAATATATGCTTTGATGAACTTATCAAAGCATATATTCCAACTCCATGATGCTTGCAACAGTCCATAGATGGATCGCTGGAGCTTGCACATTTTGTTAGCACCTTTAGGATTGACAAAACCTTCTGGTTGCATCATATACAACTCTTCTTTAATAAATCCATTAAGGAATGCAGTTTTGACATCCATTTGCCAGATTTCATAAGATATGGAAATTGCTAACATGATTCGGACAGACTTTAAGCATCGATACGAGTTAGAAAATCTCATCGTAGTCAACACCTTGAACTTGTCAAAAACCTTTTTCGACAAGTCGAGCTTTGTAGATAGTAACACTACTATCAGTGTCGTCTTCCTCTTGAAGATCCATTTATTCTCAATGGCTTGCCGATCACCGGGCAAGTCAACCAAAGTCTATACTTTGTTCTCATATATGGATCCCATCTCAGATTTCATGGCCTCAAGCCATTTCGTGGAATCTGGGCTCATCATCACTTCCTCATAGTTCGTAGCTTTGTCATGGTCTAGTAATATGACTTCCAGAACAGGATTACCGTACCACTCTGGTGCAGACCGTACTCTGGTTGACCTACGGGGTTCGGTAGTAACTTGATCTGAAGTTTCATGATCATCATTATTAACTTCCTCACTAATTGGTGTAGGCATCACTGGAACTGATTTCTGTGATGAACCATTTTCCAATTCAAGTGAAGGTACGACTACCTCATCAAGTTCTACTTTCCTCCCACTCACTTCTTTCGAGAGAAACTCCTTCTCTAGAAAGGATCCATTCTTAGCAACGAATATCTTGCCTCCAGATCTATAATAGAAAGTGTACCCAACAGTTTCTTTTGGGTATCCTATGAAGACACATTTATCATATTTGGGTTCGAGCTTATCAGGTTGAAGCTTTTTCACATAAGCATCGCAGACCCAAACTTTAAGAAACGACAACTTAGGTTTCTTGCCAAACCACAGTTCATACGGTGTCGTCTCAACGGAATTAGATGGTGCCCTATTAACGTGAAAGCAGTTGTCTCTAATGCATAACCCCAAAACAATAGTAGTAAATCGGTAAGAGACATCATAGATCACACCATATCTAATAAGGTACGGCTACGATGTTCAGACACACCATTACGCTGTGGTGTTCCATGTGGCGTAGGTTGTGAAACTATTCCACATTGTTTTAAATGAAAGCCGAACTCGTAACTCAAATATTTGCCTCCGCGATCAGATCGTAGAAGCTTTACTTTCTTGTTATGATGATTCTCCACTTCACTCTGAAATTCTTTGAACTTTTCAAATGTTTCAGACTTGTGTTTCATCAAGTAGATATACCCATATCTGCTCAAATCATATGTGAAGGTCAGAAAATAATGATACCCGCCGTGAGCCTCAACACTCATCGGACCACATACATCATATGTATTATTTCCAATAAGTCAGTGGCTCGCTCCTTTGTTATGGAGAATGGAGTCTTAGCCATCTTGCCCATGAGGTATGGTTCGCAAGCATCAAGTGATTCGTAATCAAGTGATTCCAAAAGCCCATCAGCATGGAGTTTTTTCATGCGCTTTACACCAATATGACCTAAACAGCAGTGCCACAAATATGTTGCACTATTATTATCAACTATGCATCTTTTGGCATCAATATTATGAATATGTGTACACACGATCGAGATTTAATAAACCATTCACATTGGGTGTATGACCATTGAAGGTTTTATTCATGTAAATAGAACAACAATTATTCTTTGACTTAAATGAATAACCGTATTGCAATAAACATGATCCAATCATGTTCATGCTCAACGCAAACTCCAAATAAAATTTATTTTAGGTTCAACACTAATCCCGAAGGTAAAGGGAGTGTGCGATGGTGATCTTATCAACCTTGGAATCACTTCTAACACACATCATCACCTCGCCCTTAACTAGTCTCTATTTATTTTGCAACTCCCGTTTCAAGCTACTACTCTTAGCAACTGAACAAGTATCAAATACCTAGGGGTTGCTATAAACACTAGTAAAGTACACACCAATAACATGTATATCAAATATACCTTTGTTCACTTTGCCATCCTTTTTATCCGCCAAATGTTTGGAGTAGTTCCGATTCCAGTGACCATTTGAAAGGATCGATATTGTTGACTAGAGGGGGGGGGGTGAATAGGCAACTAACAATTTTTAAGCTTTTCTGTACCAAATTAAACTTTGCAACAAAATAGGTTGTCTAGATGTGCAACTAAGTGAGAAACCTATATGATGCAATAACAACTAGCACATAAGCAAGCAAGGGATACAACACAAGTAGGCTTGCAAAAGTAAAGGCACGAAATAACCAAGAGTGGAGCCAGTGGAGACGAGGATGTGTTACCGAAGTTCCTTCCTTTTAAGGGGAAGTACGTCTCCGTTAGAGCGGTGTGGAGGCACAATGCTCCCCAAGAAGCCACTAGGGCCACCGTATTCTCCTCATGCCCTCACACAATGCGAGATGCCATGATTCCACTATTGGTGCCCTTGAAGGCGGCGACCGAACCTTTACAAACAAGGTTGGGGCAATCTCCACAACAATTGGAGGCTCCCAACAACACCACAAAGCTTCACCACAATGGAGTATGGCTTCGAGGTGACCTCAACCGTCTAGGGTGCTCAAACACCCAAGAGTAACAAGATCTGCTAGGGATAAGTGGGGGGAATCGAATATCTTGTGGTGGAAGTGTAGATCGGGCCCTTGTCACCCAATCCCGAGCAAATCAACAAGTTTGATTGGCTAGGGAGAGAGATCGGGCGAAAATGGAGCTTAGAGCAACAATGGAGCTTAGAGGTGGAAGAGGTAGTCCACTAGAGGTAGAAGACGCCCCTTATATAGTCATGGGAAATATCCAACCGTTATCCACATGTTCAGCCCGCGACAAGCAGTACTACCGCTCCAGGGGCGCGGTACTACCGTGGCGGACCACGGTACTTCCGCGACAGCAGCAGAGGCCGGGACTTGCCTGACTAGGGTGCGGTACTACCGCTTGCGCGGTACTACCGTTCCCCCTTGCGGTACTACCGCAAGGCAGGGAAGTCATTGCCTACGAAGAGCGCAGATGAAATAAATTACATCCGTGCCTACTTCCGCTGAAAATGAGGTGGTGCAAAAATCCAACGCGGTACTACCGCGCACGAGGCGCGGTACTACCGTTGAGGCGCGGATGTAAAATTACATCCGCTCCTACTACTGTGACGCCGCGGTACTAGGTAGGAGGGCCACGGTACTACGACTCCTGGGGAGCGGTGCTACCGTGGGCTTCCGCGGTACTACCGCGCTGGACGAGCGGTACTACCGTGGGGGGCGCGGATGTAAAAAATTACATCCGCCCCTACTACCGTACCGGAGCAGCACTAGGCCTGGGAGCCACGATACTAAGGCTCCAGAGGAGCGGTACTACCGTGACCCACAGCGGTACTACCGCTGGTACTTGCGGTACTACCGCAAGTACAGCAGTAGCCGTCAGATTTAGGCACAACTCGGATAACGAAGAGATGCTCCAAAGTGCAAGGAAAGGTAGGACAAGTGTACGTGTTGATTCCACCCAAACCTTTCCGACGCGGACCCCCTCTTAATAGTACGGCTCTCCTACGACTCAAATCCACCAAAGAGAAACGTAGAACAACGCCGACTTCAATAGACTCCGAGGGGCACCGAATCGTCTCGTGCCTAGTGATGAATTATCTGAGAAACTCAAGGCACACGATTAGTCCGCAAAAGCATTGTCATCAATCACCAAAACACCTAAGGGATAAATATGCGCTTACAATCTCCCCCTTTTTGGTGGATTGATGACAATACGGGATTTGCACATAGATAAGATAATTTTGAGCAAGGGCAACGGGCTCCCCCTAGATGTGTGCAAACTAGATGAATGCTTTGTACTGCATAGCACACAAACTAGGATCAACACTCCCCCTATATTTTAGAGACCAAGGCACGATAATTAACATCAAAGTAGAGCATAGCATAAAGATAGCACAATATATCACAAGCTTGCTAGGATAGATAGAGTGCATAAGTCTTACACCATAACAAGTAAAGCAACCGAGGTTCAAACGAGAAAGCAGCAAATAGTTCAACCGAGAAAGCAGCAAACACACCGACACACACGACTCGCAAATCCCTACACTCTCTCCCCCTTTGGCATCGAGACGCCAAAAAGGCAGAGAGGACACCTACACACAAGAGGTGGCTCAAGCAGGGAACTCATCCCAACCCTCTCCGTCGGTCTCCTCAGTAGCAGGGATGGTCTCCTCGACGTCCTCCTCAGAATTAGTCCACCTGAAGCCTTGCTTCTCCATCCACTCAGCCTCTGGAGTGATGCGCTCCTCAGACCCGCCAGACACGTCCTCACCATAGAGCTGCAAGATCTTCTTGTCCCTGCGACGACTCTCCTTGGACGCCACGTGAGTCCTGTACTGCCCCTTGGCTTGCATGCAGAAAAGAGTCTTCATCTTGTCCTTCAGCTTCTTGGCCCATGATGGCATAGTGGAACTCTGGGAAGGCCTAGCAGCATGGCCCTCAGCAACATCCTCGGCGCTAGCATGCTCCTCATCAACAGCAGCCCTAGCAGCACTCGCCTCGGCACGAGTGGTGGTGTTGGCCCAGTTGGGTTTGATACGCAGACAGATGGGATCATGGCGAATCCAGTCTGGAGCAAGGATTTCCTCACCAGGGAACATCTTCTCCCAAGTCTTCGAGATCAGGAGAAACATATAGGGCCCATAGATAGGCACCTTGCGGTTGAACACTGCAAACCGAAGCTCACACCACATGATGTGTGAGATATCAAGTGGCTGAGACTGAGACGAACGAGCCTCCTCGCAAATGAGCATCATATCCACCATATAGGCATGAACCTTGTCTTTGTCACCAATGCAAGGGAACAAGGAGTTGCGAAAGATGCGATACATGATATCCAGAAAAGAGTTGAGCACCAACGCTGTCTTGCCATTGGCGAGCGCCTTCTCAACCATGAATGGTGCAAGCTTGTCCTTGTTGGCAGACTAAGCATTGGCATGGGGGCGAACACCCACTGGAGTGTTGAGCCCATCATCAGGAACCTGGAGAAGATCCATGAACTCCTTCCAGGTAGCAGATAGTTGACGGCCATTGGTCATCCAGGTCATCCTCCGCTCCTCATTAGAGTGAAAGTAAACTGAGGCAAAGAACTGACAGATAAGCTCAGGGTCATAGTCAAGGTGAAAGGATATCACATGCTCAATGCCAAACTGCTCCACCAAGTCCAGAGCCTCTCCAAAGTAGTCACGGAACTTGTCCTTCCTCATGTGATGCATATCAATCCATTTCACATCCACATAGGTATTCTGCTTGTTCTTGATGACATCCAGATAGATGTTGGTCTGTTGCTTGTTCCAGAACAGCTCACAGCCTCTGACAGTGGAACAAGGGTTCACATACGGGTGAAGCTGCCTGAGACGGACGTACTCAGATGGGGTTATCTCATCCATGCCCTTAGCGGGCTCCTTGTGCTTGCTAGCTGAGGTCTTGACATTGCGCTAGGAGGCAGAAGAGCCCTCTGGTACTTCACCTGGGTTGCGCAGACGCTTGGAGCTAGTGTCACGACTGGGATTGGACCGGCGAGAGCCACCACCTGAGACACACGCGCAAAACACCAACGAACGCGAAGAAGATCAATGCAAAGACCACGGCAAAGCACAAGAAACATAGAGAAAGTATACGTGAAAAGTTGTCATGCGATAGATGTGAGCCACGGTAGAACTGCCAGTGCCTGTGGTACTAAAATATTAGTACCGCTCCAAAATGCGGTAGTACCGTGCGAGGTCACGGTAGTACCGTGGTTGGAGCGGAAGTAAAATTTTAGTGCCGCAGTGAGAGCGGTAGTACCGCTCCCGACGGGTGGTAGTACCGTACAAGCGGTAGTACCGCGCCAGACGGGCGGTAGTACCGCGTCGCGTCAGATCCAAATAGCGGTTCGAATCTGAAAAGAACCGCGAAACAACGACGGTGCTACAGTGATCAAATCTAGCGCAAGACACAAATACAAGTATAATTCCTACGCAATACTACGCTCCTTCATCCTACTCTTGCATAGATTAAGCCTAGGAATCTCAAGAACACACAAGTCTCCCCCAAAACCTAGAAACACCAAACACAAACAACAAGGAGAGGGAGTTGGGGAAAGACCTTGGTCCATAGCAAGAGCACGTGGTGGGGAACGATCCCACCGGACGGAATCACGGGAGGGAAGCCGGAGGAGGAGATCCGGCGACGAACGTCGGCTCCGTTCTTGAGCGAGGGAGAGAAAGAGACGACGTGGGGGAAGAACTGCGAATGGTATGGGGAGTTAGAACTCCCCCTGCCCGTCCTTATCCCCACACGCCCAAACCGGCGCGGTAGTACCGCGTATCATTGCGGTAGTACCGCTCGGGCGGAAGTACCGCACCGAGGCAGTAGTACCGCTCACCCAGGCGGCAGTAAAAATTACTGCCGCGTGGGGACGGTAGTACCGTGCTCCCACATGCGGTAGTACCATGGCTGGCTGCGGTAGTACCGTGGCTGGCTGTGGTAGTACCGTAGCTGGCCGTGGTAGTACCGTGAACTCAAGACATAGCATGTTTCAACACGAGAAGAAGGCCTTTGTACGGAAACTTTTCACACACAGGAAACCACAAGAGCACGCACAAACCAGAGGCAGAAAGACAACAAGAAACCATCAAGTGACAAAACCTCTCGAAGAGAGAGGGCGGTGGCCGAAGCCACCTATGTTTGAGTTAGATGGTATGGCACCGCGAAGAATTATCCTTGGGCCCATGACCAAAACTCGTCTTTGACGCACAAGTACCATGAAAAATGGCTAATGTGAAAGAGTTGATCTATTTATGCATGATGGGGGGAGGGAGAGCTCATTGAGAGAACAACACTCCCCCTATGTCCATGCCTACACCTAAACTAGACAACAAGTTGAGTGTGGTGGGGGGTGCACGGGTTCAAGTCACATTGCTCGAATCAATGATATTTAGCTCATGCCTTAACTCGCGAAATCTTGCTTCATCCAAGGGCTTCGTGAAAATATCTGCAAGGTTATCATGAGTGTTGACATACTTGAGCTCGATCTCCCCTCGCCTAATGTGATCCCGGATGAAATGATACCGAATCTCAATATGCTTCGTCTTGAAGTGTTGCACCGGGTTGAGAGAAATCTTGATGGCACTTTCGTTGTCACACCAAAGAGGCACTTTGTCACAAATGACACCGTACTCCATTAAAGTTTGCCTCATCCATAGGAGTTGTGCACAACAACTACCAGCCACCACATATTCCGCCTCGGTGGATGAGAGAGATACACAACTTTGCTTCTTGGAAGACCAACTCACCAAAGAGCACCCAAGAAACTGGCACCCTCCGGAAGTGGACTTCCTATCCACTTTGTCTCCCGCCCAATCGGAATCCGTGAAACCTTCAAGCTTGAAGTTTGCCCCTCTTGGGTACCATAAGCCAAAGTTTGGGGTATGAGCCAAATATCGAAAGATTCGCTTGACCGCCACATAGTGACTTTCCTTTGGTGCGGCTTGAAATCGTGCACATATTCCCACACTCAACATGATATCCGGTCTAGATGCACAAAGGTAAAGCAAGGAGCCAATCATGGAGCGATATACCTTTTGATCCACCGCTTTACCATTGGGATCAATGTCAAGTTGGCACTTGGTAGGCATTGGTGTAGTAGCCGGCTTGACATCACTTAGCTTGAATCTTTTAAGCATGTCTTGAGTGTATTTGGCTTGGTTGATGAAGGTTCCTTCTCTTCTTTGTTTGATGTCAAAACCAAGGAAAAACTTCAACTCTCCCATCGAAGACATCTTGAACTTGGAGGTCATGAGAGCGGCAAATTCCTCATTGAAAGCTTTGTTAGGGGAACCAAAGATAATATGATCAACATATAATTGGCATACAAACAACTCCCCTTTGACCTTCTTAGTAAAAAGAGTGGGATCGATTTGTCCTACTTCAAATCCACGATCTTGTAGCAACTCGGTAAGGTGGTCATACCACGCACGTGGGGCTTGTTTAAGGCCATAGAGTGCCTTATTGAGTTGATACACATGATCCGGGAAGTAGGGGTCTTCGAACCCAGGGGGTTGCTTGACATAGACCAACTCATTAATAGGACCATTAAGAAAAGCACTTTTCACATCCATTTGTTGCAACTTAAAGTTGTGATGGGAAGCATAAGCAATCAACAAACGAATGGATTCAAGACGAGCGACGGGAGCAAAGGTTTCATCGTAGTCGATACCCTCGACTTGGGAGTAGCCTTGTGCTACCAATCTTGCCTTGTTGCGGATGATGTTCCCATGAGCATCTTGCTTGTTCTTGAAGATCCACTTGGTTCCAATGACATTGTGGTTCCCCAATGGTCTTGGTACCAATCTCCACACCTTGTTGTACTCGAAGTTGTTGAGTTCTTCATGCATGGCATTGAGCCAATCCGAGTCTTCGAGCACCTCATAGACTTTTGGGGTTCAACACACGATGTTCACAATAGTTTGCTAATTGTCTACGAGTGCTTACCCCCTTTCTTAGGCTTCCAACCACATTTTCCATGAGATGGCCTTGGGTGGTGAGCTTGGAAGCAATCTTTGTGGCACGATGCTCTAATTCCTCCTCGGGTGTGGAAGGAGGAGGGTTAACTTGATCATCTTGAGCACCGTCTTGAGCTTGTTCTTCATATTGAGCTTGCTCATGATCTTGAACTTGCTCGAGGGGGAAAACTTGACCTTGGGAATCATTTAGAGGTTCACCACCATCTTGAGGTTGATCTTGCCCTTGGTCTTGTTCCCGAGGATGAGGGCCTTCACTTTGTTCTTCGGAAGCGTGTGGGTCTTGGGGAGGTGATGGCTCCACTTGAGTGGAGCATTGTCCTTCTCCTTCGGCCACAAGGGGTTCCTCAATGGGTAGAATTTGACCAATACCCATTCTTCTTATGGCTTGGGGAGGAATTTCATCACCTACATCACAAGTACCACTTTGCTCCACTTGGGAGCCGTTATTTTCGTCAAACTCCACGTTACACGTCTCCTCAATGAGTCCGATGGACTTGTTGAGAACACGGTAAGCATGAGAGCTTGTAGCATAACCAACAAATATGCCCTCATGAGCTCTAGCCTCAAATTTAGACAAACAAACACCTTTCTTGAGAATGAAACACTTACAACCGAACACCTGGAAGTACTTGAGGTTGGGCTTGTTGCTGGTGAATATCTCATAAGGAGTCTTATTCAAGCCTTTGCGAAGATAGAGCCGATTGGATGCATGACATGCGGTGTTGATGGCTTCGGCCCAAAAGTTGTATGGAGACTTGAGCTCCGCCATCATGGTCCTTGCCGCATCCATCAATGTCCAGTTCTTCCTCTCCGCTACACCATTTTGTTGAGGAGTATAAGGTGCGGCATATTGATGCTTGATCCCCTCATCACTGAGAAACTCATCCAAGGTGTAGTTCTTGAACTCGGTGCTGTTGTCACTTCTTATTGTCAAGATCTTTGCATTGTGTTGACGTTGAGCTTCATTTGCAAAGTTGATGACGGTTTGTTGAATCTCACTCTTTCTCTTGAAGAAGTATACCCAAGTGTATCTTGAATAGTCATCCACAATCACCAAGCAATACTTTCTACCTCCAAGACTATGAAAAGATGGAGGCCCAAAGAGATCCATGTGAAGGAGCTCCAAGGGTCTCTTTGAGTAGATGATGGTTGATGGAGGGTGAGCCTTTTCATGAAGCTTTCCTTCGATACAAGCACTGAAGCACGATCTTTGGCAAAACTAACATTTGTTAGTCCACGGACATGGTCCCCCTTGAGAAGACTTTGCAAAGATCTCATATTGACGTGGGCTAAACGGCGATGCCAAAGCCATCCCACGTCAACTTTAGCCATTAGGCATGTCGCGGTCTTAGTGGGTCGCTCCGAAAAGTTAATCACATAGAGACCATTCTCGACATGCCCAACAAAGGCTACTTTAAGAGTCTTGCTCCACAAGAGGGCCACGGTATCAATGTCAAAGAACGTAGCAAAACCCATGAGTGCAAGTTGACAAACGGAAAGCAAATTGTATGCAAGGGACTCAACAAGCATGACTTTCTCGATCGTTAGATCATGAGAAATGACAACCTTGCCGAGACCCAATACCTTAGAATGTGATGCATCACCCCACTCGACATTGGTGGGCATAGATGGAATCTCTTGCACGTCCACCAGCAAGTCCTTGCTCCCGGTCATATGATTTGTTGCTCCACTATCGAGCAACCATGATCCCCCACCGGAAGCAAACACCTACAAGAGATCAATGCTTGGTTTTAGGTACCCATTTAGTAATGGGTCCTTTGATGTTAGTAACAAGGGTCTTGGGAACCCAAATAGACCATTCAATGTACTCATAAGGAGAACCAACAAATTTAGCATAAACATGTCCATCACTAGCACGGCACAACACATATGACGGGTTAAAGTCGCTGGCTTTGTTTGAGGAAATGCTTTTGCCCTTTTGGACGTCAACTCCCTTCACTTTTTCCTTCCTCTCCTTAGGAGCACCCTCTCCCTCTTTCACAAACGTTTGCTTGAGAGGAGGAGGACGTTTGGTCTTGTTGTTCTTCTTATTCTTGCTCTTGGACTTGGGTGCAAACCCAATTCCTTCCTTGGCCCCAACTTCCTTTTGATTGCTCAAAAGGTCGTTGAGGTTCTTCTCATCTTGAATGCATGTCACAAGGCCTTTCTCAAGTTGATCCTTCAACTTTGCATTCTCCTCCACAAGATGCACATGCTCACAACACGGGTTAGTAGCACATGCATTATCAATTAATACCATATGAGGAAAGGTGGCCTTTTCCTTGATTAGCTTAACTTGGAGTTGAGCATGAGACTCCTTGAGGTTAGCGTGAGCACCCTTCAAGACCTTGTGGGCCTTTTCAAGTATCTCAAACTCCTCTTTGAGTCTAGCATGATCAACCCCAAGTTTAGCCTTCTCGGAAGTTAGCACACGAGACATGACAAGAGCATGATCAAGATCTTTCTTTAACTTAGCATGGTCATCATTGTGTGACTCCTCAAAAGTCAAACGATGCACACGCTCTTCCTCGAGAGCATTAGAGAGATCCGATATCTCATCGGCATAGTCACGACTATGACCCTCCATCTTAGAGATGGTTTCTTCGTGAGCCTCGATCATGTCATTGGCCTCACCAAGTTGTTCCAAGAGAGCAACAAAGTGCTTCTTGGACTTACCCTTGAGCTTACTCATAAAAGACTCAAATTCATTCACTTCCTCATTAGACTCAACATGTTCATCAATGCAATCCTCCAAGGAGGGATTAGTAATGATGGTGGTTGTGATGTTGGGGGTTACCTTGTTTGAAGCTTTAGCCATGAGGCACTTGGCGGTGATGTTTTCATTGGGTGAATCAAAGAGAGACACCGGGGGAGTAGTAGCAATGGCAACGGATGCCATGGCCATTGCTTCTCCACTTTCATCATCATCGTCATCCTCTTGGTATTCTTCTTGAACCACCAACCCACGAGTTGGAGTCTTCTTGGCGAAGTTGTTCTTGTTGGGGAAGGACTTGGCTTTGTCTTTTCGAATGAATTTGCCACCATTGTCTTCCCGCTTCTCGTAAGGACAATCCACAACGAAATGGCTCACATTGCCACAGTTGAAGCAAGTTCTAACTCGTTGCTTGCCCTTGACGCCACTTGAGTTGTTCTTGTTGAAGTTGGGTCTTGTATTCTTCTTGCTCCAAAATTGTCTTGAAGCAAGGACCATGTGCTCATGATAATCATACTTGGTGTCTTCGGGATTGCTCTCCTCATCTTCCACTTCTTCCTCTTCTTCCATGATGACCTTGGCCTTCAAAGCAAGGTTGGGCTTCTTTGCCCTTTGAGAACGGAGCACAACATTGTCGGCGGTCTTGTCCAAGATGCTCATTGCAACTAACTCATCCAACACTTCACTTGAGGACATGGAGTGGAAGTCCGGTCTCTGACGAATGACGGAGGACATGGCCTTGTTGTAGGGCATCATGGCCTTGAGGAACTTGCGCTTGATCCAATTGTCATCCGTGTCCTTGCTTCCATGATCTCGGAGTGAGACCGCGAGTTTGGTCACTCTTTGAAAGAGCTCACGAGGTTCTTCATCTTCTTTCATTGCAAACTCATCGGCTTCATCTTGCACCACTTCATAGTTGGAGCGTTGAATGCTAGCACTTCCTCGATAGAGAGACTCAACACATTTCCATGCTTCTTTAGCCATGGCATGAGGTCGAAGATGAGGGAGATCTTCGGGAAGGATTGCATCTTGGATGATGAAGATAGCACTCTCATTGAATTGATAGTCCATGGCTTCTCGAGAGGTGAAGTTGCTTAGGTCATGAGGATAGAAACCTTCTTCAATGATTCTCCAAAGGTTAGTGTTCACATGTTTTAAATGACGCTTGAAGCGATAAACCCAAGAATCAAAATCTTCATGTTTCTCATATTTAGGAGGAGGACCGGCATGATTCAAATGCGTGGAGGGGATCGGCCCTCCATAAATTGGGGGTTCCACATGGGCAAAGATGCCGGTGCAATTTCTACCACCATTAGAAGGACTCTTTTCACTGTTAGCTTCCCCCTTGCCGGAGGTAGCATCCGTCACCTTGTTAGTGGGATCACCCACTTTCATCAGCGAGGTAGATTGTTTGAGTCCTTCTAGGAATTCCTTAAACATGTCCTTGACCTCGGTCGTCATGGAGGTTTTCAATGTTTCCAAAGCCACATTGAATTCCTCACGTGAGATCGAGTTACCCCCATCTCCCGTAGATGATATCGGATTCGCACCGGAGTGCTCTCCCACATCATCTACGACATCAACCATACTCTTCGGACGGTAAAGTCCTTAAAAAGAGACGAGTCTCTGATACCAATTGAAAGGATCGATATGGTTGACTAGAGGGGGTGAATAGGCAACTAACAATTTTTAAGCTTTTCTTTACCAAATTAAACTTTGCAAAAAAATAGGTTGTCTAGATGTGCAAGTAAGTGAGCAACCTATATGATGCAATAACAACTAGCACATAAGCAAGCAAGGGATACAACACAAGTAGGCTTGCAAAAGTAAAGGCACGAAATAACCAAGAGTGGAGCCGGTGGAGACGAGGATGTGTTACCGAAGTTCCTTCCTTTTAAGGGGAAGTACGTATCCGTTAGAGCGGTGTGGAGGCACAATGCTCCACAAGAAGCTACTAGGGCCACCGTATTCTCCTCACGCCCTCACACAATGCGAGATGCCGTGATTACACTATTGGTGCCCTTGAAGGCGGTGACCGAACCTTTACAAACAAGGTTGGGGCAATCTCCACAACAATTGGAGGCTCCCAACAACACCACGAAGCTTCACCACAATGGAGTATGGCTTCGAGGTGACCTCAACCGTCTAGGGTGCTCAAACACCCAAGAGTAACAAGATCCGCTAGGGATAAGTGGGGGGAATCGAATATCTTGTGGTGGAAGTGTAGATCGGGCCCTTGTCACCCAATCCCGAGCAAATCAACAAGTTTGATTGGCTAGGGAGAGAGATCGGGCGAAAATGGAGCGTAGAGCAACAATGGAGCTTAGAGGTGGAAGAGGTAGTCCACTAGAGGTAGAAGACGCCCCTTATATAGTCATGGGAAATATCCAACCGTTATCCACATGTTCAGCCAGCAACAAGCGGTACTACCACTCCAGGGGCGCGGTACTACCGCAAGGCCACGCGGTACTACCGTGGCGGACCACGGTACTTCCGCGACAGCAGCAGAGGCCGGGACTTGCCTGACTAGGGTGCAGTACTACCGCTTGTGCGGTACTACCGCTCCCCCTTGCGGTACTACCGCAAGGCAGGGAAGTCATTGCCTACGAAGAGCGCGGATGAAATAAATTACATCCGTGCCTACTTCCGCTGAAAATGAGGTGGTGCAAAAATCCGACGCGGTACTACCGCGCACGAGGCGCGGTACTACCGTTGAGGCGTGGATGTAAAAAATTACATCCTCTCCTACTACCGTGACGCCGCAGTACTAGGTAGGAGGGCCACGATACTATGACTCCTGGGGAGCGGTACTACCATGGGCTCCCGCGGTACTACCGCGCTGGACGAGCGGTACTACCGTGGGGGGCGCGGATGTAAAAAATTACATCCGCCCCTACTACCGTACCGGAGCGGCACTAGGCCTGGGAGCCATGGTACTAAGGCTCCAGAGGAGCGGTACTACCGTGACCCACAGCGGTACTACCGCTGGTACTTGCGGTACTACCGCAAGTACAGCAGTAGCCGTCAGATTTAGGCACAACTCGGGTAACGAAGAGATGCTCCAAAGTGCAAGGAAAGGTAGGACAAGTGTACGTGTTGATTCCACCTAAACCTTTCTGACGCGGACCCCCTCTTAATAGTACGGCTCTCCTACGACTCAAATCCACCAAAGAGAAACGTAGAACAACACCGATTTCAATAGACTCTGAGGGGCACCGAATCGTCTCGTGCCTAGTGATGAAGTATCTGAGAAACTCAAGGCACACGATTAGTCTGCAAAAGCATTGTCATCAATCACCAAAACACCTAAGGATTAAATATGCCCTTACACCATTCCTTTTGCAGTAGAAGCACTCAATTTCAGGTTTAGGTCTAGCTTTGGGCTTCTTCATGGGAGTGAGAACTTTCTTGCCATTCTTCGTGAAGTTCCCTTTCTTTTCCTTTGCCCTTTTCTTGAAACTAGTGGTCTTGTTAACCATCAACAATTGATGCTCTTTCTTGATTTCTAACTTCGCCGATTTCAGTGTCGTGAAGAGCTCGGGAATTACTTTCGTCATCCCTTGCATATTATAGTTCATCATGAAGTTCTAGTAACTTGGTGATAGTGACTAGAGAACTTTGTCAATTACTATCTTATCTGGAAGATTAACTCCCACTTGATTCAAGCAATTGTAGTACCCGGACAATCTGAGCACATGCTCACTGGTTGAGCTATTCTCCTCCATCTTGTAGGCAAAGTACTTGTCAGAGGTCTCATACCTGCCGACATGGGCATGAGTCTGAAATACCAATTTCATCTCTTGGAACATCTCGTATGATCCATGGCATTCAAAACGTTTTTGAAGTCCCGGTTCTAAGCCGTAAAGCATGGTGCATTAAACTATCAAGTAGTCATTATACCAAACTTTTGTAAAACGTTCATAACGTCTGCATCTGCTCCTGCAATAGGTCTGTCACCTAGCGGTGCATCAAGGACATAATTCTTCTGTGCCGCAATGAGGAAAATCCTCGGATCACAAACCAAGTCCGCATCATTGCTACTATCATCTTTCAACTTATATTTCTCTAGGAACATATAAAAAATAAACAGGGAGCTATATCGCGAGCTATTGATCTACAACATAGATATGCAAATACTATTAGGACTAAGTTCATGATAAATTAAAGTTCAATTAATCATATTACTTAAGAACTCCCACTTACATAGACATCCGTCTAGTCATCTAAATGATCACGTGATCCAAATCAACTAAACCATGTTCGATCATCACGTGAGATGGAGTAGCTTTCAATGGTGAACATCACTATGTTGATCATATCTATTATATGATTCATGCTCGATCTTTCGATCTCAGTGTTCCGAGGCCATATCTGCATATGCTAGCCTCGTCAAGTTTAACCCGAGTATTCTGCATGTGCAAAGCTGGCTTGCACCCGTTGTATGTGAACGTAGAGCTTATCACACCCGATCATCACATGGTGTCTCGACACGACGAACTATAGCAACGGTGCATACTCAGGGAGAACACTTATACCTTGAAATTTAGTGAAGGATCGTCTTATAATGCTACCGTCGTACTAAGCAAAATAAGATGCATAAAGGATAAACATCACTTGCAATCAAACTAAGTGATATGATATGGCCATCATTATCTTGTGCTCATGATCTCCATCACCGAAGCATTGTCATGATCTCCATCATCACCGGCTTGACACCTTGATCTCCATCGTAGCATCGTTATCGTCTCGCCAACTATTGCTTCGACGACTATCGCTACCTCTTAGTGATAAAAAGTAAAACAATTACATGGCGATTGCATTGCATACAATAAAGCGACAACCATATGGCTCATGCCAGTTGCCGATAACTCTGTTACAAAACATGATCATCTCATACAACAAATTATATCAAATCATGTCTTGACCATATCACATCACAGAAAGCCCTGTAAAAACAAGTTAGACGTCCTCTACTTTATTGTTGCAAGTTTTACGTGGCTGCTACGGGCTTAGCAAGAACCGTTCTTACCTACGCATCAAAACACCAACGAGTTTTCATCAAGTGTGTTGTTTTAACCTTCAACAAGCACCGGGCGTAGTCAAACTCGATTCAACTAAAGTTGGAGAAACAGACACCCACTAGCCACCTGTGTGCGAAGCATGTCGGTGGAACCAGTCTCATGAATGCGGTCATGTAATGTCGGTCTGGGCCGCTTCATCCAACAATACCGCCGAATCAAAGTAAGACGTTGCTGGTAAGTGCTACCTCTTGAGCACTGCATTTTGGATTTCCCCGAAGAGGAGAGGATGATGCAGCAAAGTAGCGTAAGTATTTCCCTCAGTTTTTGAGAACCAAGGTATCATTCCAGTAGGAGACCACGCACAAGTCCCTCGTACCTACACAAAACGATAGCTACTCGCAACAAACACGATTAGGGGTTGTCAATCCCTTCACGGTCACTTACGAGGGTGAGATCTGATAGAGATGATAAATAATATTTTTGGTATTTTTGATAGATAGATTCAAAGTAAAAAGTAAAAGGCAAAGTAAAAACAAAGCAAGTAAATAAAGTAATGGAGATTGATATGATGAGAATAGACCCGCGGGCCATAGGTTTCACTAGTGGCTTCTCTCAAGAGCATAAGTATTCTATGGTGGGTGAACAAATTACTGTTGAGCAATTGACAGAATTGAGCATAGTTATGAGTATATCTAGGCAATGATAATGTATATAGGCATCACGTCCAAGACAAGTAGATCGAAACGATTCTGCATCTACTACTATTACTCCACTCATCGACCGCTATCCAGCATGCATCTAGAGTATTAAGTTAAAAACAAAGTAACGCCTTAAGCAAGATGACATGATGTAGAGGGATAAATTCATGCAATATGATAAAAAACCATCTTGTTATCCTCGATGGCAACAATACAATACGTGCCTTGCAACCCTTTCTGTCACTGGGTAAGGACACCGCAAGATTGAACCCAAAGCTAAGCACTTCTCCCATTGCAAGAACTACCAATCTAGTTGGCCAAACCAAAAAGGATAATTCGAAGAGACTTGCAAAGATAACTCAATCATACATAAAAGAATTCAGAGAAGAATCAAATATTTTCCATAGATAATACTGGATCATAAACCCACGATTCATCGGTCTCAACAAACACACCGCAAAAGAAGATTACATCGAATAAATCTCCATGAGAGAGGGGGAGAACATTGTATTGAGATCCAAAAAGAGAGAAGAAGCCATCTAGCTACTAGCTATGGACCCGAAGGTCTGAAGTAAACTACTCACACTTCATCGGAGGGGCTATGGTGTTGATGTAGAAGCCCTCCGTGGTGGATGCCCCCTCCGGCGGAGCTCCGAAACAGGCCCCAAGATGGGATCTCGTGGATAGAGAAGGTTGCGGCGGTGGAATTAGGTTTTTGGCTCCTGTTATGTTCGTTTGGGGATACATAGGTATATATAGGAGGAAGGAGTACGTCGGTAGAGCATCAGGGGGCCCATGAGGTAGGGGGGCGCGCCCTCCACCCTCGTGACCGCCTCTGGCACTTCTTGGAGTAGGGTCCAAGTCTCCTGGATCACGTTCGGTGAGAAAATCACGTTCCCGAAGGTTTCATTCCATTTGGACTCCGTGTGATATTCCGTTTCTTCGAAACACTGAAATAGGCAAAAAAAACAGCAATTCTGGGCCGGGCCTCCGGTTAGTCCCAGAAGTAATATAAAAGTGGAAAATAAAGCCCAATATGGTCCAAAACAGTAGATAAAGTAGCATGGAGCAATAAAAAATTATAGATACGTTGGAGACGTATCAGGCATCCCCAAGCTTAATTCCTGCTCGTCCTCGAGTAGGTAAATGATAAAAAAGAATTTTTGATGCGGAGTGATACTTTGGCATAATTTCAATGTAAATCTTCTTAATTGTGATATGAATATTCAGATCCGAAAGATTCAAGACAAAAGTTCATATTGACATAAAAAATAATAATACTTCAAGCATACTAATCAAAGAAATCATGTCTTATCAAAATAACATGGCCAAAGAAAGTTATCCCTACAAAATCATATAGTCTGGCTATGCTCCATCTTCCCCACATAAAATATTTAAATCATGCACAACCCCAATGACAAGCCAAGCAATTGTTTCATACTTATGACATTCTCAAAACTTTTTCAATCTTCACGCAATACATGAGCGTGAGCCATGGATATAGCATTATATGTGGAATAGAAGGGTGGTTGTGGAGAAGACAAAAAGAGGGAAGATAGTCTCACATCAACTAGGCGTATCAACGGGCTATGGAGATGCCCATCAATAGATATCAATGTGAGTGAGTAGGGATTGCCATGCAACGGACGCACTAGAGCTATAAGTATATGAAAGCTCTACAAAAGAAACTAAGTGGGTGTGCATCCAACTCGCTTGCTTACGAAGACCTAGGGCATTTTGAGGAAGCCCATCATTGGAATATACAAGCCAAGTTCTATAATGAAAAATTCCCACTAGTATATGAAAGTGACAAAATGAGAGACTCTCTATCATGAAGATCTTGGTGCTACTTTGAAGCACAAGTGTGGTAAAAGGATAGTAGCATTGTCCCTTCTCTCTTTTTCTCTCATTTTTTTATTTGGGCCTTTCTCCTTTTTTATGGCCTCTTTTTTTTCGTTCGGAGTCTCATCCCGACTTGTGGGGGAATCATAGTCTCCATCATCCTTTCCTTAGTTGGGACAATGCTCTAATAATGATGATCATCACACTTTTATTTTTCTTACAACTCAACAATTACAACTCGATACTTAGAACAAAGTATGACTCTATATGAATGCCTCCGGCGGGGTACCGGGATATGCAATGAATCATGAGTGACATGTATGAAAGAATTATGAACGGTGGCTTTGCCACAAATACAATGTCAACTACATGATCATGCTAGCAATATGACAATGATGGAGCGTGTCATAATAAACGGAACGGTGGAAAGTTGCATGGCAATATATCTCAGAATGGCTATGGAAATGTCATAATAGGTAGGTATGGTGGCTGTTTTGAGGAAGGTATATGGTGGGTGTATGATACCGGCGAAAAGTGCGCGGTATTAGAGAGGCTAGCAATGGTGGAAGGATGGGAAAAGTGCGTATAATCCATGGACTCAACATTAGTCATAAAGAACTCATATACTTATTGCAAAAATCTAGAAGTTATCAAAGCAAAGTATTACGCGCATGCTCCTAGGGGGATAGATTGGTAGGAAAAGACCATCGCTCGTCCCCGACCACCACTCATAAGGAAGACAATCAATAAATAAATCATGCTCCGAGTTCATCACATAACGGTTCACCATACGTGCATGCTACGGGAATCACAAACTTCAACACAAGTATTCTTTGAATTCACAACTACTTTAACTAGCATGACTCTAATGTCACTATCTTCATATCTCAAAACAATTATCAAGCATCAAACTTATCTTAGTATTCAATGCACTCAAAAGAAAGTTTCACATATCTTGAACACCAAGTATATTAACATTAAGCGAATTACCATTCTATTAACGACTCTCAAAATAATCTAAGTGAAGCATGAGAGATCAATAGTTTCTTTAAAACAAATCCACCACCGTGCTCTAAAAGATATAAGTGAAGCACTAGAGCAAAAATTATCACGCTCAAAAGATATAAGTGAAGCACTATGAGCAAAGCTATCAAGCTCAAAAAATATAAGTGAAGCACATAGAGTATTCTAACAAATTCCAATTCATGTATGGCTCTCTCAAAAGGTGTGTACAGCAAGGATGATTGTGGTAAACTAACAAGCAAAGACGCAAATAATACAAGACGCTCCAAGCAAAACACATATCATGTGGTGAATAAAAATATAGCTCCAAGTAAATTACCGATGGAAGTGGACGAAAGAGGGGATGCCTTCCGGGGCATCCCCAAGCTTTGACTTTTTGGTGTCCTTGGATTATCTCAGGGGTGCCATGGGCACCCCCAAGCTTAGGCTCTTGCCACTCCTTGTTCCATAATCCATCAAAAGAATTCACCCAAAACTTGAAAACTTCACAACACAAAACTCAACAGAAATCTCGTGAGCTCCGTTAGAGAAAGAAAGCAAAGAACTACTTAAGGTACTGTAATGAACCCATTCTTTATTTATATTGGTGTTAAACCTACTGTATTCTAACTTCTCTATGGATTATAAACTATTTTGCTAGCCATAGATTCATCAAAATAAGCAAACAACACACGTAAAACAGAATCTGTCAAAAACAGAACAGTCTGTAGCAATCTGTAACTAACGCAAACTTCTGGAACTCTAAAAATTCTACCAAAATAGGAAGTCCTGGAAAATTTGTTTATTGAACAGAAGCAAAAAGAATCAACGCAAAAGAACATTTCTGTGATTTAAAAAAATTATATTCGTGCGTGCAAAGTTTCTGTTTTTCAGCAGAATCAAATCAACTATCATCGTAGGTTATCCTATAGGTTCTACTTGGCACAAACACTAATTAAAAGATAAAACCACATCCAAACAGAGGGTAGATGTATTATTTATTCCTAAACAGAAGCAAAAACAGAAACACACAAAATAAAATTGGGTTGCCTCCCAACAAGCGCTATCGTTTAACGCCCCTAGCTAGGCATTGAGATTTCAATGATGCTCGCAAGAAAGACAAGAATTGAAGCGCAAAGAGAGCATCATGAAACACGTGACAAACACATCTAAGTCTAACATACGTCCTATGCATAGGCATATTATAAGCAAACAAATTTGCAAGGAAAACAAAAACTAGCATATGCAAGGAAGAACACAGAGATGATAGAAATCTCAACATGAAGAGAGGTAATTTAGTAACATGAAAATTTCTATAACCATATTTTCCTCTCTCATAATAATTACATGTAGGATCATAAGAAAAATTCAACGATATAGCTATCACATAACATATTCTTAACACGACCCACATGCATGCAAAGTTGACACTCTTCCAAAATAGTGGGATTATCATTAACTAAAGTCATGACCTCTCCAAACCCACTTTTATCAAAAAATTCATAAGATTTAATATTATACAAATATGTGGGATCTAAAGTTGACACTCTTCCAAACCAACTTTCAATATTATTTCAAACAATATTATCAATCTCATATTCATCATGGGGATTAAATGAACTTTCAAGGTCATAAGAAAAATCACCCCAATCATGATCATTGCCACAAATAGTGGACACAACAAAACTAGCATCCCCAAGCTTAGGGTTTTGCATATTATTAACATAATTGACATCAAGAGGATTTATACTAAACTCATTGCAATCATGCTTTTCATCGAAGGAACTATCAAGCATGGGCGCAATAGCAACGATCTCATGTTTAACATAATGAACTATAGCAAATTCATCTTCATAAATATTGGCATCATGGCCACAAGGATAGAAAGCATCATGTTCATCAAGGGATATTTCAATCAAATCATCTGAATCATCATTATCTATAGATTCATGCATATCATTATTTCCTTCCAAAGTAGCGGTCATTCTCTCAATAAATTCTTTGACATAGACATTATGAGCATAGTTTTCATAGCAATATTTAAGTATGTCAAAATTTTCAGATTCGTAGAGAGTAATATCATACTTTTCAATCAAAGAAGCAACTTCATAAGCACCCTTAAAAGCAACAAATTCTTCATTTCGTTCGATATCATAGTAACTGTAAACACCCTTTGCATAAGAAGATAAGATTTCATTTTCATTAAACTCGCATAGGTAAGGAAGGTGTTTTTTTAGGGTTCTTAGAGCAACAAGTAAAATCATAAATTTCACAAAGATTCCAAGCATAACATAGCAATCTGTTTATTTGACTCCATAAGAGTCTCCCTTTTTCAGACAAATAGTGACGCACATAATGAGCATGCTCATCTAAAGATTTCCCATCAACTAGGCTAGTTGGGGTTTCAGCACGAGCGCATAAGGATCGAAGATGATCCAAGTAGAACACTTTAAGTGGATCCATATCAATAGATTTTCAGCGAGCGAAGATGCAAGCATACAGAAGGCACAAGGAAATATAAACAAAGATACATATGAGAAGAAGGCGAACGAAAAAGAGAGGGCGAATAAAATGGCAAGGGTGAAGTGGGGGAGAGGAAAACGAGAGGCAAATGGCAAATAATGTAATGCGAGAGATAGGGATTGCGATGGGTACTTGGTATAGTTGACTTGCTTGCGTGAGCCTGCCCGGCAACGGCGCTAGAAATTCTTCTTGCTACCTCTTGAGCACTGCGTTGGATTTCCCCGAAGAGGAGAGGATGATGCAGCAAAGTAGCGTAAGTATTTCCCTCAGTTTTTGAGAACCAAGGTATCAATCCAGTAGGAGACCACACACAAGTCCCTCGTACCTACACAAAACGATAGCTACTCGCAACCAATGCGATTAGGGGTTGTCAATCCCTTCACGGTCACTTACGAGGGTGAGATCTAATAGAGATGATAAATAATATTTTTGGTATTTTTGATAGATAGATGCAAAGTAAAAAGTAAAAGACAAAGTAAAAACAAAGCAAGTAAATAAAGTAATGGACATTGATATGATGAGAATAGACCCGGGGGCCATAGGTTTCACTAGTGGCTTCTCTCAAGAGCATAAGTATTCTACGGTGGGTGAACAAATTACTGTTGAGCAATTGACAGAATTGAGCATAGTTATGAGTATATCTAGGCAATGATCATGTATATAGGCATCACGTCCAAGACAAGTAGATCGAAAAGATTCTGCATCTACTACTATTACTCCACTCATCGACCGCTATCCAGCATGCATCTAGAGTATTAAGTTAAAAACAGAGTAACACCTTAAGCAAGATGACATGGCGTAGAGGGATAAATTCATGCAATATGATAAAAAACCCATCTTGTTATCCTTGATGGCAACAATACAATACGTGCCTTGCAACCCTTTCTGTCACTGGGTAAGGACACCGCAAGATTGAACCCAAAGCTAAGCACTTCTCCCATTGCAAGAACTACCAATCTAGTTGGCCAAACCAAAAAGGATAATTCGAAGAGACTTGCAAAGATAACTCAATCATACATAAAAGAATTTAGAGAAGAATCAAATATTTTCCATAGATAATACTGGATCATAAACCCACAATTCATCGATCTCAACAAACACACCGCAAAAAGAAGATTACATCGAATAGATCTCCACGAGAGAGGGGGAGAACATTGTATTGAGATCCAAAAAGAGAGAAGAAGCCATCTAGCTACTAGCTATGGACCCGAAGGTCTGAAGTAAACTACTCACACTTCATCGGAGGGGCTATGGTGTTGATGTAGAAGCCCTCCGTGGTGGATGCCCCCTCCAGCGGAGCTCCGGAACAACCCCCAAGATGGGATCTCATGGATACAGAAGGTTGCGGCGGTGGAATTTGGTTTTTGGCTCCTGTTCTGTTCGTTCGGGGATACGTAGGTATATATAGGAGGAAGGGGTACGTCGGTGGAGCGTCAGGGGGCCCATGAGGTAGGGGGCGCGCCTAGGGGGGGTGCCCTCCACCCTCGTGACCGCCTCTGGCACTTCTTGGAGTAGGGTCCAAGTCTCCTGGATCACGTTCGGTGAGAAAATCACGTTCCCGAAGGTTTCATTCCGTTTGGACTCCGTTTGATATTCCGTTTCTTTGAAACATTGAAATAGGCAAAAAACAACAATTCTGGGCCGGGCCTTCGGTTAATAGGTTAGTCCCAAAAGTAATATAAAAGTGCAAAATAAAGCACAATATGGTCCAAAACAGTAGATAAAGTAGCATGGAGCAATCAAAAATTATAGATATGTTGGAGACGTATCAGTAAGCAGTATGACTTTTATTGCCCACAACTCATTGTGTTCTACTCGTGCATATAACATCTACGCATAGACCTGGCTCGGATGCCACTGTTGGGGAACGCAGTAATTTCAAAAAAATTCCTATGATCAGGCAAGATCTATCTAGGAGATGCATAGCAACGAGAGGGGAGAGTGTGTCCACATACCCTCGTAGACCAAAAGCGGAAGCGTTTAGTAACGCGGTTGATGTAGTCGAACTTCTTCGTGATCCAACCGATCGAAGTATCGAACGTACGACACCTCCGCGTTCAGCACACGTTTAGCTCGATGACGTCCCTCGTGCTCTTGATCCAGTTGAGGACGAGGGTGATTTTCGTCATCACGACGGCATGGCGATATTGATGATGATGTTACCGGCGCAGGGTTTTGCCTAAGCACTACGATGGTATGATCAAGGTGTGTTACTGTGGAGGGGGGCACCGCACACGGTTAAGAGAAACTTGTGTGTTCTAGGGTGCCCCCTGCCCCCGTATATAAAGGAGGGAGGGGGAGACCGGCCGGCTCAAGGGGTGCGCCCAATGAGAGGGATTCCTACTAGGACTACTAGGCCTAATAGGATTCCTCCACAAGGAAGAGAGGGGGAAGGAAGGAAATGGAGAGGGAGTAGGAAAGGGGGCGCCCCCCTTCCCTTGTCCTATTCGGACGGCTAAGGGGGGCATCCAGCCTGCCCTGGCGGCCCTCCTCTCTCTCCAATAAGGCCCATGGTGGCCCATTAGGCCCCCCGGGGGTTCGGTAACCCCTCCATCACTCTGTTTTTACCCGAAATAATCTGGAATGCTTCCGGTGTCTGAATTGTCGGATGTTGGGTTCCGGCAGACCCTTAAGGTTCGAACTCTGGGGTGCGCACGAAGATCTTTCCCCTACAACTCCACGTCCGATCACCTCACGAGAATCTAAGCTAAAACGATGAACAACACGAGGGACACAAGATTTATACTGGCTTGGGCCACCGTTGTGGTGTAATACCCTACTCCAATGTGTGGTGTGGTGGATTGCCTCAGGGGCTGATGATGAACAGTACAAAGGATGAACAGCCTCGCGAGAGGTGTTCTTGAGCTGGTGCAATGAACTGCGTGGGTGAGTTTGATCGCCTCTCTATCTGATTAGGACTCTATGAGATGCCCTCTATTGTGGTGGCTAGCTCTATTTATAGAGGCCTTAGTCCTCTTCCCAAATACTGAGCGGGAAGGGCGCCAACAACGGCCATTTTGAAGGGGAACATCTAGTACAAGTTATCCTGACTAAAGTTGGTCTTCGGCTGCCAAAGGCACTGGCGATGACGCCGTCTTGGGCTCCACAGTGACCTCCATCCTACCGCTCTGCTGGTCTTGGTCTCGTTGCACTGAAATGGCAACCTTTGCCTGATGCCTCGGTACTCCACGCCTGTGCTTGCCCCCTTTGCACCAAAGTGGAAACAAGGACACTGCGCAGGCCGGTGCCCGCCTGGCGCCCACCTGGTCTCGATCGTCATGGCTTGCGTCACGAGCACCTCACGAGGTACCCTGCCTTGATATCTCCGCCTCCTCGCGAGCCTGCCTGGCGAGGCCGTTCCTGAGGAAGTCGTGTGTCGTCCCCCCCGCGAGGCTTGGTCCCTTGCGAGGGTCTTGAGTCTTGCGCTGATGAAGATTGGCCGTACGGGGCCACCACTCGAGCCACACCGCAGGCCGCAGGCAGGCAAGTCTAGGGACCCCCATTCCCAGAACACCGACAGTAGCCCCCGGGCCCAAGGCGTGCTCGGACTTGGCTTAGCAGAGAAGCGAAGGGGCAAGTGCGGAGTGCCACGGGCCCCATCAGCCTTCGGCGGTGGGCGCCGTGTGGTGGTTGATTGGACGTGGGCGTCTCCGCTTCCCCATGCTGCCTCGGCAACTGCTCGACTTGACAAGTCCCTGCATGCAGAAATGGGTCATGATTACCTATGTTCGTGGAGGCCGACGGTTGGCCTTCTCCGGTTATAAATGCGGGAGAGCGCAGACCCCCGCTGTACATCTTCCTCCCCGCCCCCTTCTTTCTCCCCATCTCAGCCGCTCGCCGTCTTCTATGGCACCGCCGAAGAGGTTCTCGACCGCGGAGAAGGGAAAGGCTCGCCGGGAAGGGCCTGACTCTCCCCCGCCTAAGCGTGGCCGGGGTCGTCCCGGCAAGCATCCTGCATCGCCCGCAGTGGCTCCCCGCGGTCGTGGCTGCGATCTCCCGCGTGGCGATGGGCTCCTGGTGGGTGAGGGTAGGCGCGTTGTGGCTGTGCGGCCCCCAGGCCGCGCTTTCACTCGGCGGAGTTGCTGCCGGAGTTCATCATGTGGTAAGTGGACGCAACCGGCAGCTGGCTCCAGCTTCCCTGCTTCTTTGCAGGTGAACTCCCGACTGGCGCTCCTGGCGGCCTCTGGCTGCAGTAGGGCCTCCTGGGCCTCACTGGAGATCTCCATCGCCGGGAATGTGGCCCTGACTCACGGCTGGCAAACATTGGCCCGCGCGCACGGCCTGAGCCGGCGGTACACCCTGCATTTCAAGTTCGACGGTGATGCCACCCTCTATGTGAGGGTGTTCGGAGAAGATGGCCGCCGCGTTGGGTGCTGCCCCGAAGACGATGACGGCGGATGGGTGCCCAGCCTCGGCGATGGTCGGGATGAAGATGAAGGCGGGTGCATGGCCGACGGCGTTCACGGCCCACCAAGCTTCGGTGGCTCCCCTTCGGACGGCAGCTCCTCCAACGGTGGCCGCGACCAGCCCCCGCGCCGTCGCGCTCGCCTTGTGGGAGGTAGCTGGTCAGCCCACCGTCGCGCCTCGGTGAAGCGTGAGGAGGGGTCTGACTGAGCTCCGGAGGCAGTACGAGCCCTCCTCACATGTCGGTGTCGAGCGAGCCGTGTCTATTTTGTTTTCCTCCCTTTCCTCCGCAAAGAGAGAGTACCGTAGGGCCCCGTAGGGGCGTGCTGGACTGTTGCCGTTAACTATTATGCTATTTTTGTTATTCCCGTGCTGTGTTTTGGTGCCGCGCGCTCGCGTGCAGGAATTACTTAGCTCGGGGGGACTTGCCGCAGTCTTCGCTTCTCGAGGCTGAGGCCTCGTCGCGCGCTTTGTGGCCTGCAAGGATTAGTTAGGAGAGGTAACTTCCGGTCTCGGTCTTGAGGGCAAAACGGCTCAGGTCCTGTGTTCGTGTCGCGATGCCCATGGGGCACAGACCGAGAGGAGTGCTCCCGCGGTGGACATGGATAGGAAAGCCTCACAAGACTGGATCAGAAAACACTCGCGAGGGCGCCTGCATAGCCCCCTCGCGAGACTTGCGAGAGAGAAAAACGAGTCAAGTAGGCGAAAAAGACAAAAGTCACAGGTCGGGGATGGTGACAACGCTAAAAGCAACTCCAATAAAACTTCAAATAGGGACGAACAAGCCAACTACAGAAGCAAATGAAAAGGCCGCGTCCGGCACCTAATCTAGTCTTCGACGTCTTCTCACCAGCGCGGAGCTAAGTGCTGCCACTGGGCGTGGGCGGGAGCCCCCGAGTCCCGAGGGCGGCTCTCCGGAGACTCCGGGGCGTGTACAACCCTAACTCATTATTACATGAGAGTGTCACGGGCGGCGAGCTTCACAGGCATTGGCCTTCTTCACAGGCTCCGGGCCTTTCTCGGGGCGATGAGCTTCACAGGCGTTGGCCTTCTTCATAGGCACCGGGCCTTTCTTGGTTCGTCTAGCTTCACAGGAGCCGAGTCTTCTTTATAGGTGCTGGGCCTTTCTTCAAGGGTAGAACTTCCGGAATTGCTGGATGTTCCACGCGTTCGGGATGGGCACCCCCTCCTGAGTCTCCAAGCGTGCGGTGCCAGGCCTGGAGACATGAACAACCTTGAACGGGCCCTCCCACATGGGCGAGAGCTTGTTTAGCCCCTCCCTGGAGAGCACCCGTCTGAGCACGAGGTCACCTACCTCAAGGGTCCTGGGGCGGATGATGCGGCAGTGGTACCACCGCAGCGCCTGTTGGTATCTTGCAGCCCGAAGTGCAGCCTCCCAACGACGTTCCTCTCCCAGCACAAGGTCCACCCCCCGCATGGCGTCCTGCTGTGCTTCGTCGAAAGCCAGGACCCGCACGGAGCGATGCCTGACCTCGTGAGGAAGGACCACCTCAGCACCGTAGATGAGGAAGAACGGGGTTTCGCCAGTCGACTTGGTAGCGGTTTTGCGGATGGACCATAGCACGGACTGAAGCTCGTCGTGCCAGCCCCTGCCGCAGGCCTCCAGCTTCTTCTTGAAGGTCCGGGTTTTGAGGCCTTTCAGGACCTCCGCGTTGGCGCGTTCAGCTTGGCCGTTGCTCCGAGGGTGTGCCACTGAAGCATAGCAAATCTGCGTTCCAAGGTTAGCATAATATGTTTTGAAGAGATTGCTGGTGAGCTGCGAACCATTGTCGGTGATGATGCGATTAGGTACCCCAAACCGACTCACGAGGCCCTTGATGAACTTGACCACTGAGCCAGCCGGGACGGTGCGGACAGCTTCCACCTCTGCCCAGTTTGTGACCTTGTCAAGGGCGACGTAGAGGTAGCAGTGGCCCCCCTGGCGCCCGAGGAAGCGGGACAAGGATGTCCAGTCCCCAAACAGCGAACGTCCATGAGAGGGGAATGGCCTAAAGGCCCTGTGCCGGCTAATGGATCTGCTTGGTGTGGAATTGACAGGCTTCAGAAGCCTTCACCAGCTCGATCGCGTCGTTGAGTGCTGTTGGCCAATAGAACGCGCTGCGAAACGGCTTGCCGAGGAGTGTCTGTGAGGATGAGTGGTGCCCGAAGTCTCCACCGTGAATGTCTGCCAGTAACTCTTTCCCTTGCTCCCTAGAGATGCAACGTAGGGACGTCATTCGGCCGCTTTCGATAGAGCTCTCCATCTTGGATGCAGTAGGCCATGGCCTTCCGTGCCACGCGTTCCGCGTCCTCCTCCTTTTCTGGCAGAATCCATGGCATCAAGTAATCCTTGAACTCCGCGGTCCAACATCCCTCCTGAGCCTCCAGCGCCAGGAGCAGGCACGCCCCTGAGGTCGGGCCACAGGCCGGGGCTCCCGAGGCAGGCGGTTGAGGGAGCTCCTCCCGAGGCTGCGTTGTGCTTGATAGTTATGGTGCCGCTGAAGGTTTGAAGAGTCGTTCCTCGAAGACGCCAGGCTCCTGAGGCAACCGCCTGGATGCCCTCCTGGCGATGTCATCAGCCTCTTGATTGGTGCCGCGAGGCACATGCTGCAATTCCAACCCACAAAACTGTTTCTCCATCCTGCGGACCTCCGCAAGATATGCTTCCATGTGTTCGTCCTTCGGCTCGTACACCTTGTTGGAGAAGTTGAAGAGGAGTTGTGAGTCTCCCTTGATGATGAGGCGCTTTACCCCCAAGGTGGCTGCAGCTTTCAAGCCTGCTATCAGGCCCTCATATTCTGCTATGTCGTTGGAGACCTTCTCTCCATGCTGGAAGCAGAGCTGCACGACATAGTAGAGCTTGTCCTGAGTGGGAGATATGAGCACTGTGCCAGCCCTCGCGCCATGTCGCGAGAATGCCCCGTCGAAGTACATGACCCAGCCGTCCGGCGCTTCACTTCCTAGGGAGAGCGACCGATCCTTGCCCGCTTCGAGCCCTGGTGCCTCCGTCCATTCTGCCACAAAATCTGCAAGTGCGGCTCCCTTGATGACTCTGGTCGATGCGAGGGAGCGGGAATGGATCCTGTGGGCAGGCCTTGTTGAGGTTGGTGAAGTCGACACACATGCGTTCCTTTCCTCCCTTTTTCGGCACAACAACAGGGTTGGCCAGCCATTCAGGATAGCGAACTTCGTGAATGACGCCTGCCGCCTCTAACTTACGGGTTTCTTGGACGATGAAGGCCTGCTTCTCGGTGGATTGTCTCCTTGCCTTCTGCTTCACGGGGCGCACGTTGGGGCACACGTTGAGATGGTGTTCAATCACATCCCTCGGGACCCCTGCCAGCTGATCAGGTTCCCACGCAAATACCTCCTTGTTTGCGCGCATAAATTTCACCAGGGCTTCCTCCTGCTCATGGTCGAGATTGGCGCCTATGGTGAAGGTGGCGCCAGAGGATCCATCCTCATCGACTGGTTCTTGCTTGGTCTCCGCCTTGTCTTGGGTGAATAGCTGCTTCTTCTTGGCCGGCGCAGCCCCCTTGGGCTCGAGGGCATCTGCGCTGGCGGGCAGCACCACCGCGACCGTCTTGAAAGCGAGCTTGAGTGCCTGCAGCGCATCCCTTGTGTCTCCGGACACGATAAGGACGCCGCTACTCCCGGGCATCTTCATGAGGTTGTAAGCCGGGTGAGTTGCCGCCATGAACTAGGCCAAGGCTGGGTAGTCGAGGATGGTGTTGTACGGGAGGCCGATGGGGGCGATGTCGAAGTCGACCAGCTCCGTGCAGGAGGATCTGCCCCAGGGAGCCAGTGGAACCGCCTCCAACGCCCGAGAAGGGCCTGCTGGGTTGGAGCCGCTCTAGCGGCACGTGGAGGAGGCTGAAGGCCTCCACCGAGAGCACGTTGAGGCTGGCACCACCGTTGATGAGGGTCCTGGTGACGGCCACCTGGCAGATGGTAGGGGTGCATAGCATCGGGAGTGCGCCCGAACAAGCGGTGTTGGAGGGGTGATCGTCCGAGCTGAAGGTCAAATCAGCCTTGGGTGCCACCCAGCCCTGGGGGGGGGGGCTTCACGGCGCTTGAGGACGGCGCTGATCAAGCGGACGAACGGCTTGACGTGGTGGCTAGAAGGTGGTGCCTGCGACCCGCCCAGGAGGGCTGCAATGACTGGGGGTGCCGGCGCAACATGATGGGTGAGGAAGAGGTTGCGCATCTCCTCCCAGGAGGCCACAGAAGCCGCTGGCAGGTGGAGCAGCCACATGCGCGGGACGCCGGTGAGGGCCGTGGGCAGCCAGTTAGCCATGACCCTGTCGTCGCCTCTGGCCTTGAGGATGACTTCTTCATACACTAGCAGGAAGGCCAGTGGATCGGCCGCACCGTCGTAGCGCGGCGGCATGTCTGGCTTGAACTTGTTCGACCACCGCACCTGTCGCAAGGCGGGGGCCAGGGCTCGGAGACCCCTGGTTCCCGCGCCGGCGTCGGCAGCCGGAGCAGGCGGTGTGTTGGTCGCCATGAGGGCGGAGCGCAGTGCTGATGGAGAACGGATCGACGGAAGGGAGAGCTCTAGCGCACCCCTACCCGGCGCGCCAAATGTCGGATGTTGGGTTCCAGCAGACCCTTAAGGTTCGAACTCTGGGGTGTGCATGAAGATCTTCCCCCTACCACTCTACGTCCGATCGCCTCATGAGAATCTAAGCTAAAACGATGAACAACATGAGGGACACGAGATTTATACTGGTTCAGGCCACTGTTGTGGTGTAATACCCTACTCCAGTGTGTGGTGTGGTGGATTGCCTCAGGGGCTGATGATGAACAGTACAAAGGATGAACAGCCTCGCGAGAGGTGTTCTTGAGCTGGTGCGATGAACTGCTTGGGTGAGTTCGATCGCCTCTCTATGTGATTAGGACTCTATGAGATGCCCTCTACTGTGGTGGCTAGTTCTATTTATAGAGGCCCTGGTCCTCTTCCAAATACTGAGCGGGAAGGGCGCCAACAATGGCCATTTTGAAGGGGAACATCTAGTACAAGTTATCCTGACTAAAGTTGGTCTTCGACTGCCAAAGGCACTGGCGATGACGCCGTCTTGGGCTCCACGAGGACCTCCATCCTGCCGCTCTGCTGGTCTTGGTCTCATTGCACTGAAATGGCAACCTTTGCCTGATACCTCGGTACTCCACGCCTATGCTTGCCCCCTTTGCACCAAAGAGGAAACAAGGACACTGCGCAGGCCGGCGCCTGCCTGGCGCCCGCCTGGTCTCGATCGTCATTGCTTGTGTCACGAGCACCTCGCGAGGTATCCTCCCTTGATCTCTCCGCCTCCTCGTGAGCTTGCCTAACAAGGCCGTTCCTGAGGAAGTCGTGCGTCGTCCGCCCCACGAGGCTTGGTCCCTCGCGAGGGTCTTGAGTCTTGCGCTGATGAAGATGGGCCGTACTGGGCCACCACTCAAGCCACGCCGCAGGCCGCAAGCTGGCAAGTCTGGGGACCCCCGTTCCCAGAACGCCGACATGAATAATATGGTCCAATATATCAATATTTATTTCTCGATCATTTCGAGACTCCTCGTCATGTCCGTGATCTCATCCGGGACTCTTAACAAACTTCGGTCATCAAAACACATAACTCATAATACAAATCGTCATCGAACATTAAGCGTGCGGACCCTACGGTTCGAGAACTATGTAGACATGACCGAGACACATCTCCGGTCAATAACCAATAGCGGAACCCGGATGCTCATATTGGCTCCTACATATTCTACGAAGATCTTTATCGGTCAAACCGCATAACAACATACGTTGTTCCCTTTGTCATCGTATGTTACTTGCCCGAGATTCGATCGTCGGTATCATCGTACCTAGCTCAATCTCGTTACCGGCAAGTCTCTTTACTCATTCCATAATACTTCATCCCGTAACTAACTCATTAGTCACATTACTTGCAAGGCTTATTATGATGAGAATTACCGAGAGGGCCCAGAGATACCTCTCTAAAACACGGAGTGACAAATCCTAATCTCGATCTATGCCAACCTAACAAGTACCTTTAGAGACACCTGTAGAGCATCTTTATAATCACACATTTACTTGTGACGTTTGATAGCACACAAAGTGTTCCTCCGGTATTTGGGAGTTGCATAATCTCATAGTGTGAGGAACATGTATAAGTCATGAAGAAAGCAGTAGCAATGAAACTTTAAAAATCCTAATGTTAAGCTAACGAATGGGTCTTGTCCATCACATCATTCTCCTAATGGTGTGATCCCATTCATCAAATGACAACACATGTCTATGGTCAGGAAACATAACCATCTTTGATAGTCAAGTAGAGGCATACTAGGGACACTCTGTTTTGTTTATGTATTCACACATGTACTAAGTTTCTGATTAATACAATTCTAGCATGAATAATAAACATTTTTCATGATATAAGGAAATAAATAATAACTTTATTCTTGCCTCTAGGGCATATTTCCTTCAATTCTAGCATGAATAATAAACATTTATCATGAAATAAGGAAATAAATAATAACGTTAGTATTGCCTCTAGGGCATATTTCTTAAGTAACCTCTCGGTACTCCGATAAACACCCGAAACACTCCGGAACCATTCTGGTGTCCGAATACTATCGTCCAATATATCTTTAACTCTCGACCATTTCGAGACTCCTCGTCATGTCCTTGATCTCATCCGAGACTACAAACAATCTTCGGTCACCAAAACACATAACTCATAATACAAATCGTCATCGAACGTTAAGCGTGCGGACCCTGCGGGTTCGAGAACTATGTAGACATGACCGAGACACCTCTCTGGTTCATAACCAATAGCGGAACCTGGATGCTCATATTTGTTCCCTCATATTCTACAAAGATCTTTATCGGTTGAACCATTATGGCAACATATGTTATTCCCTTTGTCATCGATATGTTACTTGCCCGCGATTCAATCGTCGGTATCCACATACCTAGTTCAATCTCATTACTGGCAAGTCTCTTTACTCGTTCTGTAATGCATCATCCCACAACTAACTCATTAGTCACATTGCTTGCAAGGCTTATCATGATGTGCATTACCAAGAGGGCCCAGAGATACCTCTCTGATACTCGGAGTGACAAATCCTAATCTCGATCTATGCCAACCCAACAAAACACTTTCGGAGATACCTGTAGAGCATCTTTATAATCACCCATTTACGTTGTGATGTTTGATAGCACACAAGGTATTCCTCCGTATTCGGGAGTTGCATAATCTCATAGTTAAAGGAAGATGTATAAGTCATGAAGAAAGCAATAGCAATAAAACTTAACGATCATTATGCTAACACTGGTGCGCGTCGGTGCTATGCAAACAGTTTTTAACCCCTTTCCGCGATGGTATTTGGAACCGTCGCCTAGTGAGTGTGGGCGATTGGGGTGTCCTTCCCACACAACCCAGAAACTGTCGGGGATAGGGCCCCTATAGTACTCCTACTCGTTTCTGCTTGCATTGCCATCGCAGTCGGTATTCTGTGGTGCTACGTTTATATTGCGCAGCCCGTAACAAACGGTTCACTATTATAGAACATGTATGATGCGTGGCCCATCACAAATGATTCACTATTAAGAAGATTAGCTAATCGTCGTACGAGTGTCGGACAGGATTACGAAACGTCGGACCATCGTAACATCGTCGTACACGACAACTATCACACACGCTATTCTGTGGTGCAACGTTTATGATGCATACTTCATCAGAAACAGTTCATGGCTGTGGATCGTGTACAATAAGGCAACTAACACAAATGTTTAGTTTTCCCGCACCGTTTGTGATATCGTCTGACATCGCACCCACTTTGCAAACGGCAATTGTGTGCATGCTTGCACACGTTTCCTCTCTGCGACCCTTCTCGGATTAGGGCGCATATCGTAAACGTTTGTGTTTTACTAACCGTGTGTGCCATAACAACCTGGAGAGCGTAATTTCACCATAATTTAATTGCTGCTTTTTCAAATTGCACCAGATTTGGATTTGAATTTGAATTTGAATGTATGCTACAACTTTATTCATATCCATCAGGTTCAAACAACCAATGCACTATTCGATTCATAGGTACATATGTTCAAGAATTACATAAGAACCAAATAAAGAATGATGAACCATAGTTGTATACTTGTACTATTAAAGACGGTAAAGAAAGAGGCGAAATATATTCTGGTTGCTGAACAAGGTGAAGCGGAATGTCTATATTGTGCCCTCCTCCATGCAGAAGGCACGCACGACTCTAGTCCAACCCCTTGTGATGGCTGACCGCCCATCCTTCACGGTCTTCATGAAAACATCTAGATAATCATCGTGTTCTGGTAGAAATACTTTAACCTTTGCATGCCCACCAATCATGTAGTTTGAGAGGTAATCTTGAGTAAACTGCTTTGGCAACCACAGCAAAGGAAAAAGATTCAGACATTGTCATCTAACACAAGTCATTATGGGCAGTAAACAGAAGGCTGCAGAGTTCTTACTTACCATCCTGCATTTCGTTGTTGTCCTGGATAAAGTGTAAACAAATAGTTTAATTGCCATCTCTGGACCCATTTTATTAACAATCTTTATCAACTTCCTCACTTGATGCTGGTTCATCGATATCTCATTGCCCCATACGCAGAGAGGGTCGAAGCACGGATCTTTACCAATGACATTTGTACCTAAAAGCACCAATTAATAATAGAAGCTAAACAACAATTGCACAATGATGTAGTACAACACTTTATTATAATATGTCTATATACATCCGTATGTGGTAGTCCATTTGAAATCTCTAAAAAGACAAATATTTAGGAATAGAGGGAGTGTCTTATGACATCCAATATACTCACATATTTAGATAAATTAACATATTATATTATGGGCCAGAAGGAGTTTAGTTCATTCTTACAAATTATCGGCTGATTAACTGCTGCTATATCCATGGGTTACAGTTAGTTTGAGCTAGTTTGGGATCAAATAGCCCTAAAGTATATCTAAACATGAGGGCTAGTTTGAGATAGTTGCATCTATAACCCACCCAAAAAAACTATCCAACCCAAGAGGTGCTAATTGGAGCTAGTTCTCCTAGTGCATTTATTATCAATCTAACCATGCTATCCAAACAACTCTTTGGATGGAGTTAGTTCGGGGTTAGTCATGAACTAGAAACTAACTCTAACCTCTAGCTAAGTTGAGTATCCAAACAAGGTTGTGTTGTTGTTGCTGCTGCTCTTCTACGTATATCTAGACATCATTAGAACATTAATGTAACACTCTTCCTTGTGCTATGTAGCATAGGATTGCATATTTAGACATTAAGTACAGTGCATGTTGCTATGTAGCCTCAGATATATTACATATGGCCCTAGTTAACCTAACGATGAATGGGTTGTAGATATATTCAGTTAAAAGTCCGATTCACCGATTAGTCCCTTATCAGCCGCCGGCCTATATGGTACCATCTACCGATATCCTGAACAGTGAGCAGATATAAGCCATATGATGAAACTAACCTCGATGGAAAACAGCAGTCGTTCCCAAAATTGTCCTGTGTAGGTACATCGAGAAGCACGTTAAGCACAACATGCTAAACATCAACCAAAATTATCGATGGCAGAAAAAATAATCCCCAAAAGGTGGCTTCAGTGTGCAGGTTTAAGCACGCTAGTAAAGCAAAACAAGTGGAAAGGTGTGCTAACTGCAACAGGCCTAACATTTAACAACAAGCAAACATAGTCATTCAAACTGGTATTGTGACGGTCTAAGTACACCGGTTATTGTTAATAAAAATGGAAAGGCGTGTTAACTACAAGATGCAGCAACCAAATGTAGTCATTCATAGTGGTATTGTTGAAACTGGTACTGATGAAATTGAATATAGAACATCACGTTGTGAATAACTGAAATAAACAAGGCATACTACGAACAACCAAAGATAGCATTTGAAACTGGACATATGCTAACTACAAAGAACCGAACAATCATAAAACTTTAAAAGAGGCATATGCTAGCTATACCAGGCTTAACAGCAAGCAAATATATGCATTCTATCGGTATGTTTAAAACCAGATTGATGAAATGTACTGCACAGTAAATAATTTCACATATAGAGCATCACATTGTGAACAACTGAAATAAACAAGGCATACTGCAAACAACCAGATATAGCAATTAAAACTGGACATATTCTCACTACACTACAAAAGGGACTCGACAAAACAAATCATGGGTTTCCCCCTATGAAGAGGTATGGCAAAACAAATCATGGGTTTCCTCACTTGTCAAAGATGGGCTCGTTCCCGTGGTAAGAGCACGGACCCCGGATGAGCTCCATGTTGTCGCAGATGGGCTCCTTCCCCTTGGAAGAGCACGGCTGTAGGGTGCCCTCCCCGATGTCACAGACGGGCGCTTTCCCCTTGGAAGAGCAGATGGGCTCTTTCCCCTTGGAAGAGCCAGAGAGGGTGCCCTCCTCATGGTCGTTGCCGATGAGGTCTGACTTGGAAGCTGTGGATCCCAAGCTAGCGTCGCAGAACGTGTCCTTCAGAAATGACAAAAGGGGCTCGATGGAGACGTAGAACGGCAAATTGTTGATAGCAAGCCAGTGGAGATCAGCGGCGGGGCCATGGATGAGATCGACGGCGGTTGAACCCGAGGGGTTGGGGGTGGGCCACTTAACCTGTGACATAGCCCACCTCAGGTCGTCGCTGTCGATGACCTCGATGTCGTAGCCGGCGGCCAAGACATGCCCACATACTCTAGCCCGCTGCTTGAGTTCCTACCGCCAGTAAAGGTCGTCAGCTGCCCCGACGATGTCAGCGAATAGATCGCTATACACCTCTTTTGGGCCAGTCGCTCCTCGAGCTCCATTGGAAGCATAGTCGGGCTTAGGCTGCGGCGCTCTAGAGTGGGGGATGGGGATCTGTGGGAAAGGGGGCATTTGGCAGGCATCATCTAAGAAACTCAGGGTGGCCTGGGTATGGAGATCGGTGGGTAAGCTGCACGGGCGAACCGGCAGATGTTGACAATGGAGGCCTTGCGGCGGCAGCGGCGGCGGGGACCTTGCTAGGGTTTCGAGCGAGGGAGGGTGTGTGTGTGCATGCGCGCGCATGCCCGAGGAGGTTTTGGTGTGTGTGTGTGTGTGTGTGTGTGTGTGTGTGTGTGTGTGTGTATGTGTGTTGTGTGTGTAGGGGCGCGCGGGGTGTTTGAGGAAATGACGTGGGTACTGAAAATTTTACTACACGGGAGTCAAACGCGGGAGTGAAATGCCGAGATATTGAAAATTTTGATGATACTGCATCGCACACGGTCCGGAGAAAACAACTATGTGATATGAAACAGAAAAACCCTCGAGGCGGGCAGATATTTTTGAGAGGGGGAGCCTCGTGGAGCCCAATGTACTGTCCGGATGTGTGCGTGACAGGGGCACCGGCGTGGCACATGGTTAGTTTGAGTGAATCGTCTGTTGCGTCATCCGACTTGTCTAATGTTCATAAGTTTGGAGAAAAATGACGCGGGAGAGGGTGAGAACGCGAACACACTTGCATATGGACCAAATTTATGTATCAAAAGGGTGGTTTGATTTTCAAATACCAAATGCAACTTCGATGTGACACCTCTCTCTCAAAGCGCATGGTATTTCTTGCCCCCACTCCCCCTCGTGTCGGCACGAAGGAATCCTAAGCTATGAATGCACGCCCCCTCCCCCCGACCGAGGTTCACCTAGCAAAGTGCGAAGTAGCTAGCAGCCCCCTCCTCCCTCGTGTCGGCACGAAGGGAATCGTAAGCTATGAATGCATGCCCCCCAACCGAGGTCCATTCACCTAGCAAAGTGCGAAGTAGCTAGCAACCCCCCC
>NC_041389.1:292545280-292628137 GCF_002162155.2 Triticum dicoccoides
CACCTAGCAAAGTGCGAAGTAGCTAGCATCCCCCCTTGTGTCGCCACGAAGGGAATTCCCTTCCTAAGCTATGAATGCATGCCCCCCAACCGAGGTTCACCTAGCAAAGTGTGAAGTAGCACCCCCACCCACCCACACACACTTTCAGTTGGCGGTCCAGAGAGGCATATCTCACCAAGATGGATCATAAAATAGAACAAGAATAATCCACCTTGGTCGTACAACCTCTCTCTTGTTTTTGGTCAAAGTGATGGCCGTCCATGCGACCCCGGAGATGGGCTAGCTCGCCAATAATCACGCAAGTAGGTAGTCCTCGAAGACAACCACTGCATGCGTGTGGCCCAAACATATGTATGGAGAGGTGTGTTTTTGAGTAACAATGGAACAACTTTGATGTGGCACCGTGATTTCGAACTAGAAATCCCCACACTAAGTGAGGGTTAGGTTGACGATGCATATGTATGTTACACCACCCTTCAATCCAACGACGGGGATTCATGCATGCATGTGTGCATAGTATATGCGCTCAAACTTAAGGTCTGAATCTCACCATGACCTATACTATGATAACACGAACAAAATGAAGAATCCGCCATGGTAACCTATCTTGTTGTTGGTCAAGGTGATCATGGATGTCCATGCGGGCCCATGAATATATAGGCTTGTCGCCGATAACCACGCGAGGGAGTGTAACGTTCGAAGGCAATCATTACATGCATATGTATGGAGGTGATGCGTGCATGCATGTTTGAATACACAACATTGATGTGGCGCGTGCGTTAAAAATCGTACACTAGCTCCCCACACAGAGCGAGATTGGTTCATGATGTGTCGTTGTACTAGCCACTTCGACTCGATGGGAGGGATTCATGCGTACACATGCATGTGTGTGTGCTCAAACTGTATCATGCATGTCATCCTAGAGCAAAAATAATGATCCCCTCCTAAGTCAAACTAACCTCTCTTGTTGTCAGGCAAAAAGTAGTGATGGACCAAGCAGGCCCACAGATGGAAAGCATCAATATCGCTGATAACCGCTTAAGTGGGTCCGAGAGGACAACCATCGAGGGGGCACATCATATGGACACCAATACAAAGTGGCATCGTACTTTTTTTTGTCAAATTTGAGACCAGTTTTGATATAATCTTTATCTAATTACAGACGGGAGATTTAATAATTGGGAACCAATATCCCAAATGGATTATTTATTCGAACCGTGAGCGTTAGACCAACAATGGATACGTGCCATGCTTCAGTTAAGCAATAAAGCGGCAGCAGTAATCATCCAAATAGAAAAACAATATACATGCCACCGCATGACCCATGTGTCGTGCGAGCTGACGTGAGTTGATGGGACGGATGCGAGCAGTCCGTCGTGCAGGCAGACAAGGAGGCGTGTGTGCAGGTGTGTGAATTGACGGAGGCGTGCTTGCTGCGCAGTGTCGTCGGGAGGCATGTGAGTAGCTGTGTGAAACTTTGGTAGGCATGCCAGCAGTCCGGTGCGCAGGCTCACCGGGAGGCAAGCCATCGGTTTGACCGCTGCCCGCCTCTCTCCCACAACTCCCACTAATCCATATTAATAGTGCGCCCGAGTGGCCGCACCCCCATCCTCACCACACACACACACCATCCTCTCTCTCCGCTTGCATCCTCAACGCCGCTCTCAGTCCTCAAAGCCGTCAGTGTATGAGGATGCTGCCTAAGCGCCCCATCGGAGTGAGTGGCAACGCCAGGGTTGCTAAAGCACCGAAGCACGGCGTGGAGATGGAGACAGAGGTTGCGTTCACCGCCAGTGAGTTATCACTGCACCCTGACATCGTCGACTGTGTCGAGCTTCCACAGCCGGAGACGGAGTTCCACACCGACTCTGATGACCACTCCGTCGACGACTCCGATGACCACTCCGGTGACGACTCCGACGACGACAGACAGCTGATTAGTCATGTATACCCATTTATGTGTCAAATAGATCATAGGGTTTCTCTGGTTACTCCTACCTCCCCCTTTTTGGAATAGAAATCCTATGGTTTGTTCTCCCAATCCATGAAATCTGAGTAAGTTTCGTTAGATCCGTGTAGTGTATTGATTGTTTGAATGGTACAAGTGATAAGTGATTAGTTGTTTCATCTGTGCAAATGATTTCTGCTAGTAATCCGACTAGGGTTAGTGTTCGTGCTAATAATTCCTAGCGAGGACTTGACAATTGATTTTGGATGACCTACATATGTTTGTGCCATTATTTTCTTCAAGATTGGTCTGTACATACTGTGCTTAAAAATGGAACCATAATATCTGGATATGTATAAATAAATAGCCATAAATTCCTAATCCTACTTCACGGCATGTAATCATTGATTTGATGCCAAATTTGTTTTATTATTTATATAGGTGTTGTCTAACGATGTGGACAGCGAGGATGAAGATGGCCAGAGGAGGTACAAGAGGCAAATCATGAGGGAGCTTTATGCGGGAATGCATAACAGGCGTATTAGGACCTGGAACGGCGGCTATCGATGCCCATTTTGCAACCAGAAGCTTCATGACGCGTATCTAAGTGTTCTGGCGCATGCAAGAGGACGGGCCGTTGGCTCCTTCAAGCAGAAGTATTCTCATAGGTTGGCGCACGGCGTGTACGCCGAGTACCTGGAGAAGCTTCAGGATCGTGCCGGCATGTGAGATGAGATGTGGGATGGATCGAACTATGTACGCTTGAGTATGCTTAATGAAGGTTGAACTATGCTTATGTACGTGTACGCTTATTATCTATGTCTGAGTATGTTAAATATTTGGTCAAAATTTGGTAAAAATTACAAAGGGGGACCAATGAACTAGGACGGAGGTAGTACGTCAATCACACACGGTTTCCAAAATTGGAACCGTGTGCAATGACTTTCATTTTGCCTATTGCGTCAATCACACACAATTTGCTCTAGCAAACCGTCGCCCCCAAAACTCTTTGCAAAAAAGGAAACCCTCACCATCCCCACGTCACAAAAACCCTCACCCCGCCCGCCACCCCCTCTGGTACGTCCCCATTCACACCTGCACAAGCTCCTCTGCGTCTATGCCATGGTACCACCTATCGCGGCGGTAAACACCTAGCTTGAAGCTTGCCGCCGCCGCTAGGATGCCGGCAAAGCCCACCGCATTTCGCCACTTCCGCTTGCCGCCGCCTATCGCCGTCGACTTTCTCTACACTGCTCGCGGTCGACCCAGCTCTGCTCGGTAGGAGAATCTGCCGTACTGAGGGTTCTTTCTCATGGACGACAAGGTAACTAATTTAATGAGATATTATCACATCTCTTATCCTATTTCATCTGCCTCCTTTAAACACCCGACGGAAATCACCGTGAATTCATTTTTATTCGAGCTGATTTGAGGGTTTTCTTTCATTCATAGAATGTACAGTGCGCCGACACTTCAAGACTTTGCGACCTCCAGCAGATCCATCTCACCATACCAGATATCTTGACGACGCGCGCGGTATGTTCAATCTCACCCTAAATCGGTTGGCATGGCCTACTTTCCTGAACATATTCTAAATATTGCTACATTTGGACAAAAGGTGACACATGCACCATATACGTCAAAGGGGATTTTCCCCTCTTCTTTCTATATTAGGCAAATTAATGATGTATTGTTCTTTCGATTACTCTCATATTTCCATGAAATCATGTTTACCCTATTTGTTTAATTATAGATTTTTGTCCTTCGATTTCAACTGTTGTACAGTTCTTTCAATTTGGGCCCATATTTGCATCTTACCATATTTTCTTTAACAATCCTACCATTTTCTGCAGCACATCCCTTGCTATGCAACAGATTATGTAGTGCACAATTTTTTCCTTTACATAGATCAAGGCTGCACGGATGTCATACTGCACACGAACCATGGATTTACAATCATTGCTACTGTAAGACTTCATGAACGTGGTGACTCCTATTTTGGCACTGGCTTTCGGAAAGAAATTTCTATGTTTTATGTACTGAAAGTTGGCACTAAAATTGCACTGCACATAAAAGGGCCTGGTCATGAGATATATGGTAACTTCCCCGACAAAATCATCCGCCCAGACTTTGTTCGAAGTAGGTTTTCTTTTCAACTATCTACATGTTGACTTACAACAATGTCAAATGAATTGTGCAGTATTTAAGCAACCAATTGTTATTCCCTTTTCTTACTATATTCCTACCTAATAACTTCTAGTTACTAATACACTTCTCTATTGCCCTGTTTTAACAAAATATTCCATGTACTCCCATTTATATCAGAAACCACCGCTGGCAAGAGACTCCGGAGGTGGAGAACGGGGCTGCCAACAAGCGGAGGCGGGGCAATCTAGAACCGCAAGCGACTCCAACAGGCCTAGACTTCATCAGCAGCCTCCCCGATGATATGTTGAGAGTCATCATCTCCCTCCTCCCAATCAAATATGGGGCGCGGACAACCATCCTTTCCCGACGGTGGCGCCCCCTATGGAACTCCAGCCCTCTCGACCTCATCGACACCCACGAGCTCTGCCATGGCTATCGCAAAAGCTTGGATGCGTTCTCCAAGATCCTCTACAGTCACCTCGGCCCAACCAAAGGCCTTAGAATGGGCAAGTTCCATTCCAACAGCAAGGACCGAGCCAAGCTTGACGACTGGTTCCGATCCCCCGCCCTAGATGAGCTCGAGGAGCTCACTTTTGATGATGGGCATATGCCGTCGCTGCCAACGTCCGCACTCCGCCTCGCGCCCATGTTGTGCGTCACCAAGTTCAGGAACTACCATCCCCCCTTATGACGCGCCCGCTCTTATTCTACCATGACCGAAGCACCTCGAGCTTGTTGCCATCTGCCTCTCAAACGGTGACATGGAGCGCCTACTCCATGGCTGTACTGCACTCGAGTACCTTCGTCTTTAGGCGATCAATGGGTTGAGTACCTTCCACATCACCTCCATGACTCTCCGGACTATTTATGTGTGTTGCTGGTGCGGCAGGAAGACATCACAAGATGTGTACCACGGTATGGTCATTGAGGAACACCTGCACTTGAGAGATTACTTGTAGTTGATCAAGAAGGTCCAACAAGAATCAATTTCATTTCTGCGCCGAAATTGACAGTGATGGGCTACTCGTCTGACAAATACTTCAAACTTGTTATTGAATCCACACCCGTACAGGTACGACAACCGCCTTCTACCTCTCCTTCTACAAATTAACAGTATTTCTAATTTTGAAGATGTTTGTTCGTCTGTCATTCAGAAAATGATTCCGACAAGCTTGACTCCGAAACTGCGCACAGTGAAGGTCTTGGCACTAGAATCTATCGGCCCCAACCTGGAGCAAGTTATCAGTTTCCTGAGATGCTTTCCATGCCTGGAGAAGCTATATATCAAGGTGATGTTCCTTTCTTGTTAAATGTTAACCATAAGGGAGTTTAATTTGTGACACCTTTTTCCAAGTTTACAATGACAATGTACTACGATTTCTGAAGGATTCTTTTGGAGGATTTCAGTATATACATGTTCCACCCCCCCATATTGGTTGCTTAATCCATATGGTTACAATCACTGTTCAAAAAATCTTCCGATTCAGCGATTAATCTTCTAATTTATCGCTAATCGGGGGTGACCAATAAGATTATGCTATATCTTCACTATTTATCTTCCGGACCGATTTATCGCTCTGACAAGCGATTTATAGGGAATCTACTGATAAATCAGACCTATTCATAGCACTATGTTTGCAAAAACTATGTTTATTTATGATTTGTGAACCTTGTTACGCAATATGTACTGTTGTCCTATTTTGTTTGTTATTATATGATGATTCAAAGGCTAGAAATCAAGGTAACACTTCATTCCAATATTGTTTTGGTGTTGAATATAGCTTATTTTAGTGTTGGGAACCTGAGATTTGCAAACAATATCCGATTAATAGTCGACCGATAAAATTGATTAATCTGCCGATTTCTGATTAATCTCTAATCCCTAGCTGTCCGACAATAACGATAAGCGATATCCTCAACATTGGTTACAATCAATAAGCATTTCTCCTTTAGATTCATCTGTACTAGTTTTCTTAGGGAACTTTTCATCCACTCCAACCTCTTGTGAAGAAGGCTACATTTTTCTAGAATGTAATAAAATGCCCATGTTAATCATGTCAGATCAAAGATGGCATGTTAGTGCATTTTACAAATCTTGCAAACCAAATAAGCCTGTAGTAATGTTTAAAACTGCATGTACGCACTAACACGTTTTCTTCTTTTGCAGATAAGATTAGGCCCAGTAGTGGATAATGTGATCCAATATAACAATCACGTCGAATGCCTAGATTTGCATCGCTCAGAAATTACTTTGAACTCCTACCGAGGGGCCTTATCGGAGATTATATTCACCAGGTTCTTTGTTCTCAGAGCAAGGGTGCTGAAAGAAATCAGGTTTGACCTACATTTATTTCGCAAAAATGAATGGTTTGCTGATCAACGCCTGCACCTGCGGCAAAATGGAGTAGGCTCCAAAAATACTGAATTTCATTTTGGAACTTCAGATGACAGAGTAATCAGAAGTCATCATGTCAACCCCATACATGACTTCTCAATGGCTGACCCCTTTGCAAAAATTGTGAGGTTCTGAAACCAGACTTAGAAGCGGTGATATTAGTTTGAACCTCTCTGATATCCATGTTCAGCGGATCAGCGCGAGCGTTTGCAGCTGATGAGCTGAATTTCATTTCTAATATCAGTTTGAACCTTGTAATCTTCGAATTTGAGTCATATAACTCTGGAATTTGAACCTTGTAACATTTCGAGCTTTTGTGGTACAATCATTGAAATGGCATCATATGAGACTCGTATATTGCTAGCACTATTTTGACCTTAATATGCAATGGTATTAGATTTTATTAACCATTCTCAAATCAGTTTACCTTGTCGATCTCACAGCACACGATCTGTATAGCTAACTCGACTGCGATCTTCGACATTATTGCACACAGTTGGTTTCTTCCACCGTATGCATTGTAGAGTGCAGAATTAATTATCGGACTTGATCGACTGTCCATCATCACCCTTCTGTGTAACTTTGACCTCATCACCCATGGGTAAACTTATGATCGAAGTTATTCCACACACTTCATTTTTACAAAGCTTTTTGCCAATAAACACCCATGATTTGTCCATCTTCTAGCCGACGTGGGGCCAAACTAGTCGGGCGGGGAAGTTTGCACGGTAAATACCGCGGTAGCGCGGGAAGAGGTTCACCGCTGATACATTTGGCGCCTCTTTGAGCCCATGCGTGCGGTGCGGTGTTGTCAAGTGTGCACTAGAATCCTCCGCTATGAACGTCGTGACAAGACGTGACGATTACAGTCCGGCCGGCCCCCATTTATTACAGCGACCATTTAACCCTTGTGTCTCTTCAACCTTTCGATCATGCCCCACCATTGCAATAAGCACACCCACCACAAGAAATTCTTAGAGGGTATCCTACGCGGCTCCAATGGCGCTCCGAGCGACTGCCAACGATGAGCAGCCATGCATGCCGTGGTGGACACCCACAGAAGGTTCATGGACCTCTCAGTGGTGTACACCAATGACCCGGTCTGGGTGGAGCACTCCATCACATCATGGAGTTGTTGCTTGCCGCGGAGAAGTACAAGGTGGTTGGGTTCGACCTCGATTACACTTGCGCTCGTGCCGGGTCTCGTCCCTAGGTCGTCGTCGCCCAAATGTGCGTGCACCACCACATCCTCGTCTACCACTACTGCCTAGCCACAAGGCCTTGCGAGCATTTCGCCAGGTTTGTCGACAGCCACCACTACATGTTAGCTATGGTGGACATCACCAACGATGTAAAGGCGCTCGAGAATTTGGGCATCGCCTGCCAGAATCTTGTCGAGATCCAGGGCCAATACAAGATCTGGGCAGCAAGGAGCATGAGAAGGACTCACTAGTTCACCTCGCCGAGGCCATCACTGACCCCTACTACAGAGACATGAAAGATTCATGGTCTGGATGGAGAAACTCGACAAAGCTCACATCATGTACGCGGCCAAGGAGGAATACACAAGCTACGACATGTACAGGCGGATCGTTGACATGGGGAAGTGCCTCCTTCCCCAAAACGGCCAGGGATCTAGCCGGAAGCAGAGCAATGGCAAGTGTTGTTGCAACAATAAGTAGATGATTAGATCCTCATTTCTCCTACTTTAGTATGCATGTAATTGCTTACTTTGGTGTGTGGAAATGTTATGTGTGTAGTCACTTGTGTAATTGTATGCTTAATTTGGTTATGCAATGCTGTCTTTTTAAGTATATATGTTGATGCTCTATAGACAGAGCGTAGATGTTGCGCGGACAAAGAAAATCACACCGCACAGGGACTAAACAATGGAACCCGTCGGTGATGTTTTTATCAATCACTCACAATTGTATACCAACAATCATTTGCTCACAACACACACGACTTGTTAGCAGTAATCATCTGTGTTGTCATCGGTCTTCGCACATGTTTCCGGTTACAGCCCTATTTGCCTCGTATCACACATATCTTGTTCATTTGAACCGTTTCTGTTCTCATGTCTCAACGCAAACAGTTCATCCGAGTGAACCGCATGCTGTATATCGCACACACCTTTGATCTGGCTGACCGTTTCTTTTGTGTTGCCTAATCACAAACAGTTCATCCGAGTGAACCGTATGCTATACATCGCACACACCTTCATCTGGTTGTCCGTTTCTTTTGTTCCTCCTCATCATAAACAGTTAACTGAGCTGAACCGTATGCCCTGCAGCGCGCATGCAACTAAAATCTGAACTATGTTTGATGCATCCTCCATCGCAAACGTTTTGCACCTTTTTTGATGGTTTTTTTACACCATCGTTTGCAATTATGGCATCGCACATAGTTTCATCAAAGGGTCTCTGATCGTAGTGTCGCGTTAGCAGCATCCTGTAGTAGTGTAAGCTAACGGATGGGTCTTGTCCATCACATCATTCTCCTAATGATGTGATCACGTTCATCAAATGACAACACATGTCTATGGTTAGGAAACTTAACCATCTTTGATTAACGAGCTTGTCTAGTAGAGGCTTTACTACGGACACTGTTTTTTCTATGTATCCACACATGTATCAAGTATCTGGTTAATACAATTCTAGCATGAATAATAGATATTTATCATGATATAAGGAAATATAAATAACAACTTTATTATTGCCTCTAGGGCATATTTCCTTCAGTGCCCCCCTCAGGGCACCCCCCAGGTGCTTCTCTGGCCCACTGGATGTCTTCTGGTCCATAAAAAATCCACAAAAAATTTCACGGTGTTTGGACTCCGTTTGATATTGATTTCCTACATTGTAAAAACAAGCAAAAAACAGCAACTGGCACTGGGCACTGGGTCAACAGGTTAGTCCCAAAAAATGATATAAAGTTGCTATAAAATGATTGTAAAACATCCAAGAATGATAATATAACAGCATGAATACTTCATAAATTATAGGTACGTTGGAGACGTATTAAGAACTTGATGTATGTCTTGCAATGGGATATCCGTGGTGACCATGGGATGTTCTGTTGATCCACTTGATGTATGTTTTGGTTATCAACTTGCGGATTCCCGTGGTGACATTGGGGTAATCTATGCATAGGGGTTGATGCACGTTTTCATATTCCTTTCTGCGGTAGAAATGTCGGGATGCTCTTTGAGGTTCTTTGTGTTGGATTGAATATTATGAATCTGAATTTGTTTGATGCACATAGTATAATTGACCCACGGATACTTGAGGTGACATTGGAGTATCTAGGTGACATTAGGGTTGATTGATGTGTGCCATATGGTGTTATTTTACTACGAACTCTAGGGCTGTTTGTGACACTTATAGGAATAACTCAATGGATTGATCGGAAAGAATAACTTTGAGGTGGTTTCGTACCCTACAAGCAATTTCATCTTATGTTCTCCGTGATAGGAACGTTGGAGTGACTTTTTAGCACGTTGAGGGATTGCCATATGATCTAATTATATCATCATAGTTGAGAGAACTTGCACTAGTGAAATTATGAACTCTAGGCCTTGTTTTCAAGCATTGCAATACCGTTTTCGCTCACTTTTGTTACTTGCTACCTTGCTGTTTTTATATTTTCAGATTACAAAAACCTATATGTACTATCCATATTACATTTGTACCACCATCTCTTCGCCGAATTAGTGCACCTATACAATTTACCATTGTATTGAGTGTGTTGGGGACACAAGAAACTCTTTGTTATTTGGCTGCAGGGTTGTTTTAGAGAGACCATCTTCATCCTACGCCTCCCCCAGATTGATAAACCTTAGGTCATACACTAGAGGGAAATTTGCTACTGTCCTACAAAACTCTGCGCTTGGAGGCCCAACACGATCCTACAAGAAGGTTGCGTAGTAGACATCAAGCTCTTTCCTGGCGCCATTGCCGAGGAGGTTAGTGCTTGAAGGTATATCTTTAGATCTTGCAATCGAATCTTCTAGTTTCTTGTTTTATCACTAGTTTAGTCTATAAAAGAAAACTACAAAAAAATGTAATTGAGGTTGCCTCATATGCTTCATCTTTTTTGCATCTTTTGTGAAAATGATGGAAAGGAAAATTGTGCACAAGTGTTAGAAGAAGAAGTCTATAAAATGTTTGGCATAAAATCTTTGTATGATGAGCATGATTGCAATGTTGTTAGTATGAATTCTTTGAATATCCATGTCGGAGTAATGGGCCACGGGTAGGCCGACCCGGGTCCCAAGATCTTTCAAAGACATCGGGGCAGGCCGCGCCCCTCAGCCGAGTCCCAGGCGGCGACCTTCGAAGAAGGCCGGGCCCCGGCCGGCGACCTTCAAAGAAGGCCGAGCCCCAGCTGGCGACTCCGAAGCAAGCCGACTCCGGGCTTGCGACCTTTCAAAGGGCCGACTATGAGAGTCGGCCTGCGACCTTTTCACGAAGACCGATGCAAGGTACGGTCCCGACGTGGCCGTCCCCTCGAACCTACGGGAGGTAGGCATGGCTACAGTGAGCCGTACCACTAGGAGATCTCCGGTAAGGCGCGGCACTGTTGCCATGCCCCCCCTGACCTCAGCCACAGTGCGCAAGGCACTGTGCCCACGACGGCGGCCTGTACGGCCCGGAGACCACCGGGCCCCCCGTCAGTGAGGGAGAAGAAGGTGGCCGGAGAGTCCGAAGGCGGCCCTGCGGGAGTCGGCCTTCCCAGAGTCGGCCACCTCCCAGTCAGGGCCCCACGAGCCATAAACCAGATTGGATGGGGAGTGGCGACAGTGATCGCCCGACAGACGGCGGCACTGTACCCACGACCCCATGACCAAGCCTGCATCACCAGGAGTGCTGCACAGTGTTCTGCATGTCCGCGGGGCCCACCAGCCGGCGGGCCCCAGAAGCCGGCAGAAGGGATAGCGGCATGAGAGACAGACGGCTGGGGGCCACGCCCGGTCAGATTACTCTTGTACCCCCGGGGGGTAGGCCTATATAAACCCCCCGGGGCACCCATGCAAAGGGTTCGGCCCTGGATAGGTTGCTAGACACATAGCAAGCAGGGGAGAGCGCCAGCCTTGCTCCCTCCTGCTCCCCGAAACAGCTCCAGGAGCACCTTTGTATTGTCATCCCATAGTGATCATGCGGAGACCCCGCAGAGCAGCAGTAGGGGTGTTATCTCCCCGGAGAGCCCCGAAGCTGGGTAAGATTCGCCGGCGTGCATGTCTACGCCTCATCCCGTTTCCAGGCACCGGCGACGTTCTACTCGCCCCCACCATGATAAGCCATCCATTGGCATATGTCGCACCCAACCCCCGACATTTGGCGCCCACCGTGGGGCCTGGTGCACCGTCGTCCGGACATCTGTTCTGGACGGGAACCCTCTTCCTCCCTGGCGAGCGCAGCTAGCCCGACCCGCCAGATGGAGTCTGCGTCGACACGCTGCGCGGCGCTGAAGCCGCCGACGCTGCGAGCGGCCTTGCCGAACTCATTGGCGAGGTGCGCCTCTCCGACGAGCCCACACCGAGTGCGGGGGCGGGTGGCCCCGAGAGCCTCCTCGCGGGCCTCCTCGACCAACTCCACGTCGCCGGCGAGCCCGCCGTAGATTTGGAGTCCGTAGGCTCCTCCGACCCGATGCTGGTCGACTCCGACGCCGTATCGCTCGATATCTTCCCCACCAACGTGGTGGTCTACGACGAGCCGCTTCCGTACGAGGAGAGTGGCAGAAGCGCCGTCACGGAGGTGCTCGTCATCGGCCACGGCGAGCACTCCGGCGAAAACGCCCAGGACCCGCTGCCAGCGGCCCTGCAAGACCTGGCCGCGCCTATCCCAGAGGACGCGGACGCGGAGATGCTGGAAGAACGCCGCCTTCAGATCATCGAAGGCGCCAAGAAGTTGGCAAGCATGAGACGCTTGTCAGAAGCGTACCAGCGCGAGATGGATCATGCTGTAGGCGGCTCGCCGGCTCCGACTGGGCCGAGCCGTCTGGGTGCGGTCCGAGAGCGCGGCGCGGCCATCGCCGACTTGCTCGGGGCGAAACATCCCGTGTACGCCACCCCTGCGGAGAACCTCCGCGCCGCCCAAGCGGCGACCGAAGAACTGAAGAACCTCGAAGGCGAAGAGCGCCGTGTAATAACGGAGCGAGTCCAGCAGCTCCTCGATGCGGTTGCAGCACAAAACGCGGCAGGCGGCCGCGCAGACGCGTTGCAACAGCCAAACGACGACTTACCCCCTCGCCGAGATCAAGGCGCGACCTCCCGGACGCCAACTGGCGGAGTCCGCGGAAGGAAAGAGAAGGAGCCGGCTATCAGTCACAGCCGGACTCGCATCACCATCGAGCGCGACCAAGATGGCCGCCCCAGAGCAGTGGAACGGCGAGATGATTATCTGCCTCCCCCACCCCGAAGAGAGCGGCGAGTTTCTCCGCCGCCTGTTGAGCATCCGACTCTCGGAGGTCGCCTTGGCCGCCGAGAGGGAGTCGGAGAGAATGACGCCCGCCACCGGATCGACCGACTCCACAGGTCCCTGGCGCTAGAAGAAGAAGATGAGTTGGGTCCGCCCTGCTTCGGGCCCCACATCAGAGATGAGCCCTTCCCCAAAGGGTTCACGCTCCCCCGAGACACGCCCAAGTACACCGGCTCCGTGAAGCCGGAAGATTGGCTGATAGACTACTCCACAGCCGTCAACATAGCCAACGGCAACAAGCGAGTCGCCGTGAAGTATGTTCCCCTCATGCTCCAGGGCACGACCCGGACGTGGCTGAACAGCCTGAAGCCCCGCAGCATCAATAGCTGGGTCGATTTCACCGAAGCCTTCATTCGCAACTTCACCAGCACGTACAAGCGACCTCCCAAGCCGCGCCAGCTCTCCTTGTGCGTGCAAGGCCCTGAAGAGTCAACACGCGACTACCTCACGCGCTGGGGCGAACTTCGAAACTCCTGCGAGGGCGTGCATGAGGTGCAGGCCATCGAGTACTTCACGGCCGGGTGCCGAGAGGGTACCCTCCTCAAGCACAAGCTCCTCTGCGACGAGCCCAAAACCCTCGACGAACTGCTAGTCATAGCAGACAAGTACGCCACGGCCGACTCTTCTATGAAGACAGAGATTCAAGTCAACGCAGCTGGCAAGGTGATTCCCCAGGCCCCCAGAACCCCGGCTGGAGACGCCAGCCGGCGACAGCAGCAGAATGACAACAAGCGCAAAGCCCCTCAGCCGGCTTCCAATAGTCGGCAGGTCGCAGCAGTAGAAGATCAGCAGCCGGAGGGGCAGCCTCAGGCCAAGCGGCAGAAAGGCGGCAAGTCCAATTGGTTTCCGGCTTTCTCCTATGAGCAGACTTTGGATGGACCTTGCAAGTTCCACAGCGGCGCGAAGCCGTCGAACCACACCACCAGGAAGTGCCATTGGCTCGCCAGGATCGCCAAGGGAGACGGCCTCGCCCCTCCGCCGCCAGCGGGGCCGCTGCCTCCGCCGCCGCCCCCGCAGCCGGCGGCTCGGCCAGTCGGCGCGGTCCAAGACGAGTTCCCGGAAGAGCACGGAGCCTACGTAGTGTTCACCAGCATGGCAGATGACCGGCGCGGCAGGCGCCGACAACAGCAAGAAGTCAACGCGGTAGCAACTGACGCCCCAGAATTCATGCACTGGTCCGAGAAGCCTATCAGCTGGAGTCGGGCGGATCATCCGGAAGTGATGCCGAGTCCGGGCTCCTACGCTCTGGTCCTAGGCGCGACCTTGGCCACCGATAGGCGGGCCGCCCGTTTCTCGCGGGTCCTGATTGATGGAGGCAGCAGCATAAACATCCTATACAAGGACACGATGGAGAAGCTTGGAATAAGGCGGAGGCAGTTACAGAGCAGCCGCACCGTATTCCATGGAATTGTACCCGGCCTCTCCTGCTCACCGATCGGCAAGATTCTGATAGACGTCCTCTTCGGAGACAAAGATCACTTCCGCCGAGAGCCTGTCTGGTTCGAGGTGGTAGACTTGGAGAGCCCGTACCACGCCCTGCTTGGCTGGCCTGCCTTGGCCAAATTCATGGCGGTTCCTCATTACGCCTACCTCAAGATGAAGATGCCGAGTTCCAAGGGGATCCTAACTGTTGCTGGCGACTACAAGAAGTCGTCCGCTTGCGCGGCCGAGAGCAGTCGGCTGGCCGAGTCTTTGGTGATCGCGGCCGAGAAGCGGCTCTTTGACCGCGTCGTGGCGATGGCTGGGAAGCAGCCAGAGATGTCGCCCGACCCCAAGGAGTCGGAGGCAGAAGGATCATTCAAGCCGGCTAAAGAAACCAAGAAGATACCCTTGGACCCGGAGCACCCAGAGAAATATGCTGTCGTAGGCACAGGCGTCCACAGCAAATAGGAAGGCGAGCTCGTCGATTTGCTCTGTGAGAATCGGGACATCTTCGCATGGTCCCCCAAGGACATGCCCGGTGTACCGACGGATTTCGCCGAGCACAAGCTACACGTCAGGCCAGATGTAAAGCCCGTCAGACAGCCCTTGCGTCGCCTGTCAGAAGAGAAGAGAAGAGTCGTGGGAGAAGAGATAGCCCGGCTCCTGGCACCCGGATTCATCATGGAAGTGTTTTTTCCAGAGTGGTTAGCCAACCCTGTGCTGGTATTGAAGAAGAATAACCAGTGGCGAATGTGCATAGACTACACCAGCCTCAATAAAGCCTGCCCGAAGGATCCATTTGCTCTGCCAAGGATCGATCAGGTGATAGACTCCACAGCCGGATGCGAGCTGTTGAGTTTCCTGGACGCATATTCAGGATATCACCAGATCAAGCTGAATCCGGCAGACAGATGAAAGACCGCGTTCATCACGCCGTTTGGAGCCTTCTGCTACCTGACGATGATGTTCGGCTTGAGGAATGCCGGCGCCACCTTTCAGCGTTGCATGCAGAAGTGCCTCCTCGAGCAACTCGGCAGAAACGCCCACGTTTACGTGGATGACGTGGTGGTGAAGACGGAAAAGCGTGGGACGCTACTGGAAGACCTCAAAGAGACCTTTGACAATCTGCGCCGATTCCAGATCAAGCTCAACCCTGAGAAGTGCGTGTTCGGAGTCCCGGCCGGCCAACTCCTCGGCTTTTTGGTCTCTGAACGCGGCATAGAGTGCAACCCCATGAAGATCAAGGCCATTGAGAGAATGGAGGTACCCTGCCGACTGTTGGATGTGCAGAAGTTCACCTGCTGCTTGGCATCAATCAGCCGATTCATCAGTCGGCTGGGCGAGAAAGCTCTGCCTTTGTATCAACTAATGAAGAAGACCACCTTTTTCGAGTGGAACCACAAGGCAGATGAGGCATTTCTCCAACTGAAGAAGATGCTGGCGACTCCCCCTGTGCTGGCGGCTCCGACTCCTAAAGAGCCCATGCTCTTGTACATCACCGCCACCAGCCGGGTAGTCAGCACGGTTATTGTAGTCGAGCGCAAGGAGGAAGGCAAAGCGCTTCCGGTCCAGAGACCGGTGTATTACCTGAGCGAGGTACTGTCGACCTCCAAGCAGAACTACCCTCACTATCAGAAGATGTGCTACGGCGTGCATTTTGCCGCCAAGAAGCTGAAGCCCTACTTTCAAGAGCATCCAATCACGGTGGTTTGCACCGCCCCACTCGCCGAGATCATTGGAAGCCGAGATGCCTCCGGCCGAGTGGCCAAGTGGGCTATCGATCTAGCTCCTTACACCATCTACTATCAACCTCGCACCGCCATCAAGTCGCAGGCGCTGGCTGACTTCCTCGTCGACTGGGCCGAGACTCAGTACCTGCCACCAGTGCCCGACTCTACTCATTGGCGGCTGCACTTCGACGGCTCCAAGATGCACGCCGGCCTTGGAGCCGGCGTCGTCCTCACCTCCCCCAAGGGCGACAAGCTCAAATACGTGCTGCAAATCCACTTCGCCGCCTCCAACAATGTCGCCGAATATGAAGCGCTCATCCACGGACTCCGGCTTGCCAAAGAACTCGGCATTCGCCGGATCCTATGCTACGGCGACTCCGACCTGGTGGTTCAGCAATCATCCGGCGACTGGGACGCCAAAGACGCAAATATGGCAAGCTACCGCTTCTTGGTGCAGCTACTCAGCGGATACTTCGAGGGGTGCGAATTCCTTCACATACCGAGAAACGACAACGATCAAGCAGACGCCTTGGCACGGGTCGGCTCGGCTCGCCAAGCGATACCTTCCAGCGTCGCCCTTCAGCGCCTCCTCAAGCCGTCTGTCAAGCCTTCACCAGAATCCGACTCCATCTTCGTGCCGGCTCCGCCAGAGATAGTCGGATCCGACTCCAAGGCCCCGGCAAGCGACCTCAAGAAAGACATAGTCGGCCCGGGGACTGCGCCAGTCGGCTCGGGGACTTCCAAGCCCAGCCCGGGGACTGCTCCAGTCGGCCCGGAAGCTGTGCCAGTCGGCCCAGAGATTCCCTCAATCCAGCAAGCGGCGGCAGACTCCAACCCACCGCCTCCCAGCCCAGCCACCCTTGTCCAAGTCGCTGGGGTAGCAGTTGAAGAGATAGCATCACCTTCATGGGCGCAGCCCATCCTCAAGTTCCTAGTAAACAAGGAGTTACCAGCAGACGAGACCCTGGCTCGGCAAGTACAACGCCGAGCAGCAGCCTACACCATAGTCAACAAAGAGCTAGTCAGACGCAATGTCACTGGTGTCCACCAGCGCTGCGTAGAGTTAGAGCAAGGTCAAGCGATCCTCAGAGACATCCACCAGGGCGAGTGCGGCCACCATGCGGCTTCCAGGGCGCTCGTGGCCAAAGCCTTTCGGCACGGTTTCTTTTGGCCGACCGCCCTGGAAGAAGCTAAAGAACTAGTCAAGAAATGCAAGGGGTGCCAGGTGTTCCGCTCCAAGCCCCTCCTGTTGGAAATATGCCCTAGAGGCAATAATAAAAGCTTTATTATTATATTTCCTTGTTCATGATAATTGTCTTTATTCATGCTATAATTGTGTTATCCGGAAATCGTAATACATGTGTGAATAACAGACACCAACATGTCCCTAGTGAGCCTCTAGTTGACTAGCTCGTTGATCAATAGATAGTCATGGTTTCCTGACTATGGACACTGGATGTCATTGATAACGAGATCACATCATTGGGAGAATGATGTGATGGACAAGACCCAATCCTAAACATAGCACAAGATCGTATAGTTCGTTTGCTAGAGTTTTCCAATGTCAAAGTATCTTTTCCTTAGACCATGAGATCGTGTAACTCCCGGATACCGTAGGAGTGCTTTGGGTATGCCAAACGTCACAACGTAACTGGGTGACTATAAAGGTAGACTACGGGTATCTCCGAAAGTGTCTGTTGGGTGACATGGATCAAGACTGGGATTTGCCACTCCGTATGACGGAGAGGTATCACTGGGCCCACTCGGTAATGCATCATCATAATGAGCTCAGAGTGACCAAGTGTCTGGTCACGGGATCATGCATTACGGTACGAGTAAAGTGACTTGCCGGTAACGAGATTGAACGAGGTATTAGGATACCGACGATTGAATCTCGGGCAAGTAACATATCGATAGACAAAGGGAATAGCGTACGGGATTGATTAAATCCTCGACATCGTGGTTCATCCGATGAGATCATCGTGGAGCATGTGGGAGCCAACATGGGTATCCAGATCCCGCTGTTGGTTATTGACCGGAGAGTCGTCTCGGTCATGTCTGCTTGTCTCCCGAACCCGTAGGGTCTACACACTTAAGGTTCGGTGACGCTAGGGTTATGAAGATATGTATATGCAGAAACCCGAATGTTGTTCGGAGTCCCGGATGAGATCCCGGACGTCACGAGGAGTTCCGGAATGGTCCGGAGGTAAAGAATTATATATAGGAAGTGCTATTTCGGGCATCGGGACAAGTTTCGGGGTTATCGGTATTGTACCGGGACCACCAGAAGGGTCCCGGGGGTCCACCGGGTGGGGCCACCTGTCCCGGGGGCCACATGGGCTGTAGGGGGTGCGCCTTGGCCTAGATGGGCCAAGGGCACCAGCCCCTATAGGCCCATGCGCCTAGGGTTTCCACCATGGAAGAGTCCATGTGGTGGAAGGCACCCCTAGGTGCCTTGGGGGGGAGGGAAACCTCCCCTTGGCCGCCGCCCCCCCTAGTAGATCTCATCTACTAGGGCCGGCGCCCCCCCCTTGGCACCCCTATATATAGTGGGGGGGAGAGGAGGGATTTCACACCAGCCCCTGGCGCCTCCATCTCCCCCCCGTTACGTCTCTCCCTCGTAGTCTCGGCGAAGCCCTGCTGCTGTGACGCCCTGCATCCACCACCACGCTGTCATGCTGCTGGATCTTCATCAACCTCTCCTTCCCCCTTGCTGGATCAAGAAGGAGGAGACGTCTCCCGTCCCGTACATGTGTTGAATGCGGAGGTGCCGTCCGTTCGGCGCTGGTCATCGGTGATTTGGATCACGTCGAGTACGACTACATCATCACCGTTCTTTTGAACGCTTCCGTGCGCGATCTACAAAGGTATGTAGATGCATCTAATCACTCGTTGCTAGATGAACTCCTAGATGATCTTGGTGAAACGAGTAGGAAAATTTTTGTTTTCTGCAACGTTCCCCAACAGTGGCATCATGAGCTAGGTCTATGCGTAGTTCTTCTTGCGCGAGTAGAACACAATTTTTTGTGGGCGTAGATTTGTCAACTTTCTTGCCGTTACTAGTCCTTTCTTGCTTCAGCGGTATTGTGGGATGAAGCGGCCCGGACCAACCTTACACGTACGCTTACGTGAGACCGGTTGCACCGACTAACATGCACTAGTTGCATAAGGTGGCTGGCGGGTGTCTGTCTCTCTCACTTTAGTTGGAGCGGAATCGATGAACAGGGTCCTTATGAAGGGTAAATAGAAGTTGACAAATCACGTTGTGGCTTTAACGTAGGTAAGAAAACGTTCTTGCTAGAACCCTAATTCAGCCACGTAAAACTTGCAACAACAATTAGAGGACGTCTAACTTGTTTTTGCAGCAAGTGGTTTGTGATATGATATGGCCAAAGTTGTGATGAATGATGAATGATCTATATGTGATGTATGAGATGTTCATGCTATTGTAATAGGATTCACGACTTGCATGTCGATGAGTATGACAACCGGCAGGAGCCATAGGAGTTGTCTTTATTCTTTTTATGACCTGCGTGTCATCGAGAAACGCCATGTAAATTACTTTACTTTATTGCTAAATGCGTTAGCCATAGTAGTAGAAGTAATAGTTGGCGAGCAACTTCATGGAGACACGATGATGGAGATCATGATGATGGAGATCATGGTGTCAAGCGGGTGACAAGATGATCATGGAGCCCCAAGATGGAGATCAAAGGAGCTATGTGATATTGGCCATATCATGTCACGTTTATTATTTGATTGCATGTGATGTTTATCATGTTTTGCATCTTGTTTACTTAGAACGACGGTAGTAAATAAGGTGATCCCTCATACTAATTTCAAGAAGTGTTCCCCCTAACTGTGCACCGTTGCGACAGTTCGCTGTTTCAAAACACCACGTGATGATCGGGTGTTTTATTCAGACGTTCACATACAACGGGTGTAAGACAGATTTACACATGCAAACACTTAGGTTGACTTGACGAGCCTAGCATGTACATACATGGCCTCGGAACACAGAAGACCGAAAGGTCGAGCATGAGTCGTATAGAAGATATGATCAACATGAAGATGTTCACCGATGTTGACTAGTCCGTCTCACGTGATGATCGGACACGGTCTAGTTTAACTCGGATCATGTAATACTTAGATGACTGGAGGGATGTCTAATCTAAGCGGGAGTTCACTAATAATTTGATTAGTTGAACTTAATTATCATGAACTTAGTCTAAATATTTTACAATATGTCTTGTAGATCAAATGGCCAACGTAGTCCTCAACTTCAACGCATTCCTAGAGAAAACCAAGCTGAAAGACGATGGCAGCAACTATACGGACTGGGTCTGGAACCTGAGGATCATCCTCATAGCTGCCAAGAAAGATTATGTCCTACAAGCACCGCTTGGTGACGCACCCGTTCTCCCTGCAGAACAAGATGTTATGAACGCTTGGCAGGCACGTTCCGATGACTACTCCCTCGTTCAGTGCGGCATGCTTTACAGCCTAGAGCCGGGGCTCCAAAAGCGTTTTGAGAGACATGGAGCATATGAGATGTTCGAAGAGCTGAAAATGGTTTTCCAAGCTCATGCCCGGGTCGAGAGATATGAAGTCTCCGACAAATTCTTCAGCTGTAAGATGGAGGAAAACAGTTCTGTCAGTGAGCACATACTCACTATGTCTGGGTTGCATAACCGCTTGACTCAACTGGGAGTTAATCTCCCGGATGATGCGGTCATTGACAGAATCCTCCAGTCGCTTCCACCAAGCTACAAGAGCTTTGTGATGAACTTCAATATGCAGGGGATGGAAAAGACCATTCCTGAAGTATTTGCTATGCTGAAATCAGCGGAGGTAGAAGTCAGGAAGGAACATCAAGTGTTGATGGTCAATAAAACCACTAAGTTCAAGAAAGGCAAGGGTAAAAAGAACTTCAAGAAGGACGGCAAGGAGGTTGCCGCGCCTGGCAAGCAAGCTGCCGGGAAGAAGCCAAAGAATGGACCCAAGCCCGAGACTGAGTGCTTTTATTGCAAGGGAAGCGGTCACTGGAAGCGGAACTGCCCTAAGTACTTAGCGGATAAGAAGGCCGGCAAAACAAAAGGTATATGTTATATACATGTAATTGATGTGTACCTTACTAGTGCCCGTAGTAGCTCCTGGGTATTTGATACCGGTGCAGTTGCTCACATTTGTAACTCAAAGCAGGGGCTGCGGAATAAGCGGAAACTAGCAAAGGACGAGGTGACGATGCGCGTCGGGAATGGTTCCAAGGTCAATGTGATCGCCGTCGGCACGCTGCCTCTGCATCTCCCTTCGGGATTAGTATTAAACCTTAATAATTGTTATTTGGTGCCAGCTTTGAGCATGAACATTGTATCGGGATCTCGTTTAATTCGAGATGGCTACTCATTTAAATCCGAGAATAATGGTTGTTCTATTTATATGAGAGATATGTTTTATGGTCATGCTCCTATGGTGAATGGTTTATTCCTTATGAATCTCGAATGTGATGCTACACATATTCATAATGTGAGTACCAAAAGAAGTAAGGTTGATAATGATAGTCCCACATACCTGTGGCACTGCCGCCTTGGTCACATAGGTGTCAAACTCATGAAGAAGCTCCATGCTGATGGACTTTTAGAGTCTCTTGATTATGAATCATTTGACACATGCGAACCATGCCTTATGGGTAAAATGACCAAGACTCCATTCTCAGGAACAATGGAGCGAGCAACCGACTTATTGGAAATCATACATACTGATGTGTGCGGTCCGATGAGTGTTGAGGCTCGCGGTGGCTATCGTTATGTTCTCACCCTCACTGATGATTTAAGTAGGTATGGGTATATCTACTTAATGAAACACAAGTCTGAAACCTTTGAAAAGTTCAAGGAATTTCAGAGTGAGGTTGAAAATCAACGTGACAGGAAAATCAAGTTTCTACGATCAGATCGTGGAGGAGAATACTTGAGTCACGAGTTTGGCACACACTTAAGAAAATGTGGAATAGTTTCAAAACTCACGCCGCCTGGAACACCTCAGCCTAATGGTGTGTCCGAACGTCTTAATCGCACTCTATTAGATATGGTGCGATCTATGATGTCTCTTACCGATTTACCGCTATCTTTTTGGGGCTATGCTTTAGAGACTGCCGCATTCACTTTAAATAGGGCTCCGTCGAAATCCGTTGAGACGACACCGTATGAATTATGGTTTGGGAAGAAACCTAAGCTGTCGTTTCTAAAAGTTTGGGGATGCGATGCTTATGTCAAGAAACTTCAACCTGAAAAGCTTGAACCCAAGTCGGAAAAATGCGTCTTCATAGGATACCCAAAAGAAACTATTGGGTACACCTTCTACCTCAGATCCGAAGGCAAGATCTTTGTTGCCAAGAATGGGTCCTTTCTGGAGAAAGAGTTTCTCTCGAAAGAAGTAAGTGGGAGGAAAGTAGAGCTTGATGAAGTATTACCTCTTGAACCGGAAAATGGCGCAACTCAAGAAAATGTTCCTGAGGTGCCTGCACCGACTAGAGAGGAAGTTAATGATCAAGATACTTCTGATCAAGCCCCTACTAAAATTCGAAGGTCCACAAGGACACGTTCCGCACCAGAGTGGTACGGCAACCCTGTCTTGGAAATCATGCTGTTAGACAACGGTGAACCTTCGAACTATGAAGAAGCGATGGCGGGCCCGGATTCCGACAAATGGCTAGAAGCCATGAAATCCGAGATAGGATCCATGCATGAAAACAAAGTATGGACTTTGACTGACTTGCCCATTGAGCGGCGAGCAATAGAAAATAAATGGATCTTTAAGAGGAAGACAGACGCGGATGGTAATGTGACCATCTATAAAGCTCGGCTTGTCGCTAAGGGTTATCGACAAGTTCAAGGGGTTGACTACGATGAGACTTTCTCACCAGTAGCGAAGCTGAAGTCCGTCCGAATCATGTTAGCAATTGCCGCATTCTATGATTACGAAATATGGCAAATGGACGTCAAAACGGCATTCCTTAATGGTTTCCTTAAGGAAGAATTGTATATGATGCAGCCGGAAGGTTTTGTCGATCCTAAGAATGCTGACAAAGTGTGCAAGCTCCAACGCTCGATTTATGGGCTGGTGCAAGCATCTCGGAGTTGGAACATTCGCTTTGATGAGATGATCAAAGCGTTTGGGTTTACACAGACTTATGGAGAAGCCTGCGTTTACAAGAAAGTGAGTGGGAGTTCTGTAGCATTTCTCATATTATATGTAGATGACATACTTTTGATGGGAAATGATATAGAACTCTTGGACAGCATCAAGGCCTACTTGAATAAAAGTTTTTCAATGAAGGACCTTGGAGAAGCTGCTTATATACTAGGCATCAAAATCTATAGAGATAGATCGAGACGCCTCATAGGTCTTTCACAAAGCACATACCTTGATAAGATATTGAAGAAGTTCAATATGGATCAATCCAAGAAGGGGTTCTTGCCTGTGTTACAAGGTGTGAAATTGAGCTCAGCTCAATGTCCGATCACGGCAGAAGATATAGAAGAGATGAGCGTCATCCCCTATGCCTCAGCCATAGGTTCTATTATGTATGCCATGCTGTGTACCAGACCTGATGTTAACCTTGCCGTCAGTTTGGTAGGAAGGTACCAAAGTAATCCCGGCAAGGAACACTGGACAGCGGTCAAGAATATCCTGAAGTACCTGAAAAGGACTAAGGAAATGTTTCTCGTTTATGGAGGTGACGAAGAGCTCGTCGTAAAGGGTTACGTCGACGCTAGCTTCGACACAGATCTGGATGACTCTAAGTCACAAACCGGATACGTGTATATTTTGAATGGTGGGGCAGTAAGCTGGTGCAGTTGCAAGCAAAGCGTCGTGGCGGGATCTACATGTGAAGCGGAGTACATGGCAGCCTCGGAGGCAGCACATGAAGCAATATGGGGGAAGGAGTTCATCACCGACCTAGGAGTCATACCCAATGCGTCGGGGCCGATCAAGCTCTTCTGTGACAACACTGGAGCTATTGCACTTGCCAAGGAGCCCAGGTTTCACAAGAAGACAAGGCACATCAAGCGTCGCTTCAACTCCATTCGTGAAAATGTTCAAGATGGAGACATAGAGATTTGTAAAGTACATACGGACCTGAATATAGCAGATCCGTTGACTAAACCTCTCCCTAGAGCAAAACATGATCAACACCAGAATTCCATGGGTGTTCGATTCATCACAATGTAACTAGATTATTGACTCTAGTGCAAGTGGGAGACTGTTGGAAATATGCCCTAGAGGCAATAATAAAAGCATTATTATTATATTTCCTTGTTCATGATAATTGTCTTTATTCATGCTATAATTGTGTTATCCGGAAATCGTAATACATGTGTGAATAACAGACACCAACATGTCCCTAGTGAGCCTCTAGTTGACTAGCTCGTTGATCAACAGATAGTCATGGTTTCCTGACTATGGACACCGGATGTCATTGATAACGAGATCACATCATTGGGAGAATGATGTGATGGACAAGACCCAATCCTAAACATAGCACAAGATCGTATAGTTCGTTTGCTAGAGTTTTCCAATGTCAAAGTATCTTTTCCTTAGACCATGAGATCGTGTAACTCCCGGATACCGTAGGAGTGCTTTGGGTATGCCAAACGTCACAACGTAACTGGGTGACTATAAAGGTAGACTACGGGTATCTCCGAAAGTGTCTGTTGGGTGACATGGATCAAGACTGGGATTTGTCACTCCGTATGACGGAGAGGTATCACTGGGCCCACTCGGTAATGCATCATCATAATGAGCTCAGAGTGACCAAGTGTCTGGTCACGGGATCATGCATTACGGTACGAGTAAAGTGACTTGCCGGTAACGAGATTGAACGAGGTATTGGGATACCGACGATCGAATCTCGGGCAAGTAACATATCGATGGACAAAGGGAATAGCGTACGAGATTGATTAAATCCTCGACATCGTGGTTCATCCGATGAGATCATCGTGGATCATGTGGGAGCCAACATGGGTATCCAGATCCCGCTGTTGGTTATTGACCGGAGAGTCGTCTCGGTCATGTCTGCTTGTCTCCCGAACCCGTAGGGTCCACACACTTAAGGTTCAGTTACGCTAGGGTTGTAGGGATATGTATATGCAGTAACCCGAATGTTGTTCGGAGTCCCGGATGAGATCCCGGACGTCACGAGGAGTTCCGGAATGGTCCGGAGGTAAAGATTTATATATGGGAAGTCCTGTTTCGGGCATCGGGACAAGTTTCGGGGTTATCGGTATTGTACCGGGACCACCGGAAGGGTCCCGGGGGTCCACCGGGTGGGTCCACCTGTCCCGGGGGGCCACATGGGCTGTAAGGGGGTGCGCCTTGGCCTAATGGGCCAAGGGCATCAGCCCCACATAGGCCCATGCGCCTAGGGTTTGAGGGGGAAAGAGTCCTAGGAGGGGAAGGCACCTCCTAGGTGCCTTGGGGGGGAGGGAAACCCCCCTTGGCCGCCGCACCCCCTAGGAGATTGGATCTCCTAGGGCCGGCCACCCCCCCTTGGCCCTCCTATATATAGTGGGGGAGAGGAGGGACTTCATACCTGAACGCCTTGGCCTTTGGTTGCCTCCTTCTCCCTCCCCAACACCTCCTCCACCTCCATAGTGCTTAGCGAAGCTCTGCCGGAGTACTGCAGCTCCATCAACACCACGCCGTCGTGCTGCTGCTGGTGCCATATCCCTCAACCTCTCCTCCCTCCCTTGCTGGATCAAGAAGGAGGAGACGTGGCTGTTCCGTACGTGTGTTGAACGCGGAGGTGCCGTCCGTTCGGCGCTGGTCATCGGTGATTTGGATCACGTCGAGTACGACTACATCATCACCGTTCTTTTGAACGCTTCCGTGCGCGATCTACAAAGGTATGTAGATGCATCTAATCACTCGTTGCTAGATGAACTCCTAGATGATCTTGGTGAAACGAGTAGGAAAATTTTTGTTTTCTGCAACGTTCCCCAACAGTGGCATCATGAGCTAGGTCTATGCGTAGTTCTTCTTGCGCGAGTAGAACACAATTTTTTGTGGGCGTAGATTTGTCAACTTTCTTGCCGTTACTAGTCCTTTCTTGCTTCAGCGGTATTGTGGGATGAAGCGGCCCGGACCAACCTTACACGTACGCTTACGTGAGACCGGTTGCACCAACTAACATGCACTAGTTGCATAAGGTGGCTGGCGGGTGTCTGTCTCTCTCACTTTAGTTGGAGCGGAATCGATGAACAGGATCCTTATGAAGGGTAAATAGAAGTTGACAAATCACGTTGTGGCTTTAACGTAGGTAAGAAAACGTTCTTGCTAGAACCCTAATTCAGCCACGTAAAACTTGCAACAACAATTAGAGGACGTCTAACTTGTTTTTGCAGCAAGTGGTTTGTGATATGATATGGCCAAAGTTGTGATGAATGATGAATGATCTATATGTGATGTATGAGATGTTCATGCTATTGTAATAGGATTCATGACTTGCATGTCGATGAGTATGACAACCGGCAGGAGCCATAGGAGTTGTCTTTATTCTTTTTATGACCTGCGTGTCATCGAGAAACGCCATGTAAATTACTTTATTTTATTGCTAAACGCGTTAGCCATAGTAGTAGAAGTAATAGTTGGCGAGCAACTTCATGGTGACACGATGATGGTCTCCCGTCCCGTACGTGTGTTGAACGCGGAGGTGCCGTCCGTTCGGCGCTGGTCATCGGTGATTTGGATCACGTCGAGTACGACTACATCATCACCGTTCTTTTGAACGCTTCCGTGCGTGATCTACAAAGGTATGTAGATGCATCTAATCTCTCGTTGCTAGATGAACTCCTAGATGATCTTGGTGAAACGAGTAGGAAATTTTTTGTTTTCTGCAACATTCCCCAACACCTCCAACCGGCTTCCGCGCTGAAGACAATCCCCATTGCCTGGCCCTTCGCAGTCTGGGGCTTGGACATGGTGGGACCATTCAAGACGGCCCGAGGCGGCCTAACTCATTTGCTTGTCGCGGTGGACAAGTTCACCAAGTGGGTAGAAGCAAAGCCCATCAAGAAATTAAACGGGCACACAGCTATGACCTTCATTGCCGACATCACAGTGCGGTACGGCATACTGCACAGCATCATCACAGACAACGGCACCAACTTCGCCAAGGGCGCCCTGGCACGTTTCTGCGCGACGCAGGGCATCCGACTAGACTTAGCGTCCGTTGCCCACCCGCAGTCAAACGGCCAGGTAGAACGAACCAACGGCCTCATCTTGTCCGGCATCAAGCCTCGATTGGTCGAACCACTCGAGCGCTCGGCCGGCTGTTGGGTCGAAGAGCTGCCTGCCGTCCTCTGGAGCCTGCGCACAACCCCAAACAAGTCAACCGGCTTCACGCCGTTCTTCCTCGTCTACGGTGCCGAAGCCGTCATCCTGACGGACATACAGTTCGACTCTCCGCGAGTCTCCATGTACACCAAAGAGGAGGCTGAGGAAGCACGCCAAGACGGCGTCGATCTGCTGGAAGAGGGCCGACTGTTGGCACTCAGTCGGTCCGGCATCTACCAGCAGAGTCTGCGCCGATACTACAACCGCAAGGTCAGGCCAAGATCATTCCAAGAGGGCGACCTTGTACTCCGGCTGATTCAGAGAACAGCCGGCCAGCACAAGTTGTCGGCGCCTTGGAAGGTCCCTTCATCATCAGCAAGGTGCTAGGGAATGACGCCTACTATCTGATCGATGCTCAGAAGCCTCGAGTGCGCAAGAGGGACGACCCCGGCAAAGAAACAGAGCGCCCGTGGAACGCGAATCTTCTGCGAAGATTTTACAGTTAATGCAGTATGTATCACGCTACCCTCTCTTGTATTAAAGTACTAAGACCTTAGGCCCCCCGGGACAAGCTCGGGGACTGCCTTTTTGATTATCTGTATGATATGGATTACGCTTCCGAGTATGCTTTCCCCTTTTATCATACTGTCCGGCACCGGGCCCGACTAGTCGGCCCGGGGACTTGCCGTCTCGTGCTATGAAATGCTCCCTGAAGTCAGACAAGTAATGTGCCGCGCTCAAAGCCGTTTTCCTGCCGAAAGCCGCAGCTCGCAGAGCGACTGTCGGTAAGCAGAGGACGGGAAAGAACGAGTGCACACATGAAAAACGGCTAAGGACCTAAGAGCTACACATAGCCCAAGCCGGCTGCCAGCCTCCCCTTACCGAGCCGACTCGCGAGAAGTCAGCTCGTAGTCTCAATTCTCATCAGGAATAGCCGACTCACGAGAGTCGGCCTGCTGATTTTCAGGCAACTTGCTAAGGTATTCTAAACGACTAAGTACTTGCCTCCCTAAAGTAGCTGAGCACTTGACCCAGAGGCAGTCCGCAGAGCGGCTGTCCAGTCGGCAAGGCGGCAACTGCAGGAAGGCGACAAAGCAAAAAGTCTAAAGAACCAAAGCAAGGATAGGCGGAAAATTGATAAATATTTACATAAGGCCCTTGGCCGAATACACCCCGCAGGTGGAATTGTTCGAACTGACAAGTTTTTTAAGAAAGAGAACAAAAGAGACAGGTAAAACTGAAGCACTCTAGGGGGCTGCCTCCGGAGCCGGAGGGTCGAAGGTGACGGCGGCGTCGGACGTCGGGGCAGTCGGCTGGGCGGTCTCGGCTTGGTCGCCTCCAGCGACAGTCGCCTTGTTCTTCTGAGGCTCGTTGCTGGAGGCGCGATCAGGCTGGGGCCGGTCGCCCGCTCCGTCCTCTAGCGCCTCCTTCTCGCTTCCGTCCTCCGACTCGTCCTCCTCCTCGACGCTGGAGCCGATCACCTCCGCCGAGTCCTCCTCGTACTCCGGGTGCATCCCGAACCATTCCGGCGGGACCTCCTCGCCGCCGTCGGTCCGCTCGGGCACGAAGACACTAGTGTCCGTGTACTCAGCGATGGCCGCCGCGCGCTCGACAAGGGCGCCTTCCACGGCCTCCAGCTCGGCCTGGGCCTCTGACCGGAACGCGGCCAGACGGTCCAGGTCCAGCCCTGGATACCACCCTTTGACGAACTCCAAGGCCCGGCGTGCTCCGGCACGGGCCGAGGAGCCCCTCCAAGCCTCGAAGCGACCGGCGGCGACCTCCAGCCAGTCAGCCGTCCGGCTGGCGGTGCGAAGAGCTGGCACCTCCGGCCACAGAGCGGTAACGACTTGAGCGCCGGCGCGTTGAAGACGGCACAGCAGACGATGAGCAGGACGAAGGCGAACCCCGATGCTCAGAAGCTGTTCGTCGATGGTTCGGGGGGCGTTGGCGGCAATCACTTCGCCCTTCGCCCTTCGCTCCTCCCGAGCCGCCTCGATGACCAGAGGAACGGCCTGCGAGTGGCCGGGAAAGAAGTCTGCCAAGACAGAAAAGAAGACAGTCAGAAAAATCAGAAATCAGCCCGACACACGAGTCGTAAGACCAAAGAAGAGAAAAAAGAATTACCGTCGACGATGTCCTCAAGCTTATGGTAGCCGGAGGTCAGCATCGCCTCCCGGTCGATCCAGGCGGAGCGCTCGGCCTCGAACTCGGCTATGAGGGCATCCTCCCGCGACTTGGCGTCTTCCTGCGCCTTCCGGAGCAGCTCTTTTTGCTCGGCCAGCTGCGTCGCCAGCAGGTCGCGCTCTTGGACGAGCTTGTCGCACTCCTCCTCCTTGGCGCGGTGAGTGGCGTTGGCCTCGTTCAGCTGCTCCTGGAGGGCGGCATTGGCGTCTGAAGATCGAGAGACATTATCAGTAAGAAAGGTCGCCGGGGAGATTCGGCCCGACTGCTCAGCAGGCGGCCCAAATCTCGGGGACTACAGCCCGCGGGCGCGCCCGGGGAGATCCGGCCCGACTGCTCAGCAGTCGGCCCGAATCTCGGGGACTACAGCCCGCGGGTGCGCCAGCGCGCCCCCGCAAAGAAGAAAAAATTAGCCCACCTCAGCTTTCCGTCAGATCGACGGTCCGCTTCCGCAGCTCTTCAACATTGCGGTTGAAGGCAGTGGAGCGGAGATTATGGTATTCCTGCAAAGCCGGCAAAGCAAAGTTAGCTTTCGGAGCTCGCCAAAGGAGTTCCGAGTCGCCTGCTCAGTAGCCGACCCCGAACTCGGGGACTACACCCAGTGGGTGCGCTGGCGCGCCCCCACGGGAAAAGACAGAAACTAAAAAAGAAAAAACGAAACATACCCGGACGGAGGTCCGCAGGGCCAGATGCGCTTTGGTGTAGAGTTGGAGGGCGTCCCCCTCTTTGCGCAGCTTCGATTGAACGTCCAGAAGGGCCTGGTTCAGCGGGCCGGTGCCGCCTTCACGCAGCCAGCCGGTGGGCGCGGCACTTGAGGCCTCGACGTCCAAATTCGCCGAGCCTGCAGCGCCGGTTTCCCGAGCTCGCGGTGCTGAGTTCGTCCTCTCGATCCGGCGGCGCGTTGGCACGGCGACCTGAAGAAGTAGCTGCGCGTCGGCGTCGCCCACAGTCGGAGGATCCTGCGGGTCCGCCGGCTGTTTGCCGTGCGGCCTGGAAGACGGAGGCGGCGGGGGCGGCGCGTGAGTATCCGAGCCTGAGACGCCGCCACCCTCCTCCGCGAGAGGGTTTGCGGTGCCGACCTCCCCGGTCTGCCCTGTGAACTCAGTCGCAGGTGGCGCCGACGACAGTGGGGGGACGAGCATCGCCGATCGACGACGCGCGACCTCCTCGGCATGCCGCTTCGCCGCGGCCGCAGCCACGGCCTCTTCCAGGTGCCGCTGGGCGTTGGCGGCCGCCTTCTCGGCCTCCGCCTTCTCCAAGCGGTCGGCCTCCTCCTCCTCGCGCCTCTCTCGCGCGTTCCGTGCCGTCGCCTCTCGAAGGTCGGCGGTGGGATCAATCCGCCGTGTATTGGCAGACGTCTCCGCCGACCCCATGACGGAAGGGAAGGAGGCTCTCTCAAGAGAGAGGGGAGCTCTGGAGAAGGTCGGAGGGGAAATCAGAAAAAACTCCAAGCGAGATCCAGGAAAGAAACGACAGAGTAAGAAGACTCATGAAGAAACTAGCGGCGGCTTTCTCACTTCCTTTCGGAAGCGGTTGGCCTTCGCGGCCGCCTCCTCCCGCTTGGTTGCGGCGGCGGCTCCCTTGAACTTCTTCGACTTGCCGCCGGGCACAGTCGGCCCGGCGTGACGCCTCTTCGCGCCAGCTCGGCTGGAGGAGCCGGCTTTCGGCTGGCGGAGCGGGGCGACTTGTGCGTCGGCGTCGCCCTCGGGCCAGTCAGCGAAGGTCGCCGACGGTCTGAGGCCGCCGTCTGCCCCCTCTCCGCCGCCTTCGGCGTCGGCCTCCAGTGCCGCCGCTCCCTGGTCGGGGTCGTCAGCATCGCTAACCTCGCGATCTGGGACGTAGTCGCGAGGCTCTCTTGTGGCGCCAGCTGAGGGCGCCGTAAGGGGATTCTTCCCAGAAGACACCAGCAAAGATCAGAGCTCGAGGTCTGACGGAAATAAGATCGAGCTGCGGATAGATGCGACTTACCATTGGAGGGGGGTTGTCGCGCGAGTACGGCTCCTTGCCGAACCGCCACTCCTCCGTGAACCCACAGTAGGCGATGTGGTTCACCAAGTTCGCCACCTCCCCACGCGGCATGTGCCTGGTGCACAGCCGGCTCGGGGTCTTGGAGCGGAAGAACCCGGCGCGCCACGAAGGCGGCCAGAAGATCGGAGGCGACGAGCCCCTCCGACTGCAGCATGACTCGGAGCCGCGCCACGGCGCCGCTTCCGGAGGTCGAGAGAGACTTGGATCGATGGGACCAACTGGCCAGTCGGCCAGTCAGCGGCTCGGGGTCGAAAGGCGGCAGGTTGACCCAGTCGCCGTCGGTGGCGATGTTCTTCACGTAGAAGTAGGACTTCTGCCACATCTTCACCGACTTCACCAGCGGGATGGGCGGAAAAGGATTGTCGGCCGTCGAGCGCCGCACCGCGATGTAGGTGCCGCACTGAGCCGGCGCGCCGGCGGCCTGAGTGCCGAGTTTGGCGGCTAAGAACTCCCCCCACAGCTCGAGGGTGGGGAGAACGCCGATGTAGCCTTCGCACAGGGTGGCGAAGGCAGAGAGAAGCACCACCGCATTGGGGGTGAGGTGGTGCGGCTGCAGTTGGTGGAACTCGAGAAACGAACGGAAGAATCCGCTCGCCGGAAGCCCCGTCCCGCGCATAAGATGCAAGCGGAAGATGACCCGCTCGCCCTCCTCCGGCGCGGGCCGGATCTCTCCCGCCGGCGCGGGACGGGCGCGCACCAGGTCCGCGCTGGGGAGACGGCGAGTCAGGCGAAGGAACTCGATGTGCTCCGCCTCCACGTCCGAGCCATCCCACTTGCCGGAACACGAGGCGGGCGGCGCGGCGGAAGAAGAACTCATCGCCAACGAGGAAGAAGTTTTTGGCTCGCGGCGGAGGGAGAATGTCGTGGCTCACGGCGAAGGAAGGAGAAGGGCGGGAGAGCGGGCGAGAGAGTGCGCGTGCAGTGCCGCCCCGCTCCTCCCCGCCTACTTATAGCCCTACGGGCTGAGAAGCCGAGGGGGCGGCAAGGGGATTAACTGCGCCCGCAGCCCCACGCCGCCCACGATCCACCCCCACGAAGTTACTGCGCAGTAGCTACGTGGGAATGCCAACTGCCCTCGGCCACAGCGGATCCGCTCGGAGCCCGAGGCGCGGTAATGGCGGGCCCCACTAGCCAGCCCGTCCCGTCACGCGCGTGGGAGGACAGACCATCTCCTCCATGTGGCGCCGCGCGACAGGATCGTCTCGATAATGGCAGGAAGGCGTGACCGATACGCCTCCCGTTTTCCCGCCACGACTTGCGGATGGCGGCCCCTCGCCGAACGAGCCCGACTTCGGCGAGGCGGCCCGAAGCAACAGCAGCCGAGTCTCAGAGTCGGCACTAGATGAAATGAAACTGCTGAAACCCCTCGAGGTGGCACCTACCGGGCTTCACCAGCTTCGGGGACTACTGTCGGAGTAATGGGCCACGGGTAGGCCGACCCGGGTCCCAAGATCTTTCAAAGACATCGGGGCAGGCCGCGCCCCTCAGCCGAGTCCCAGGCGGCGACCTTCGAAGAAGGCCGGGCCCCGGCCGGCGACCTTCAAAGAAAGCCGAGCCCCAGCTGGCGACTCCAAAGCAAGCCGACTCCGGGCTTGCGACCTTTCAAAGGGCCGACTATGAGAGTCGGCCCGCGACCTTTTCACGAAGACCGATGCAAGGTACGGTCCCGACGTGGCCGTCCCCTCGAACCTACGGGAGGTAGGCATGGCTACAGTGAGCCATACCACCAGGAGATCTCCGGTAAGGCGCGGCACTGTTGCCATGCCCCCCTGACCTCAGCCACAGTGCGCAAGGCACTGTGCCCACGACGGCGGCCTGTACGGCCCGGAGACCACCGGGCCCCCCGTCAGTGAGGGAGAAGAAGGTGGCCGGAGAGTCCGAAGGCGGCCCTGCGGGAGTCGGCCTTCCCAGAGTCGGCCACCTCCCAGTCAGGGCCCCACGAGCCATAAACCAGATTGGACGGGGAGTGGCGACAGTGATCGCCCGACAGACGGCGGCACTGTTCCCACGACCCCATGACCAAGCCTGCATCACCAGGAGTGCTGCACAGTGTTCTGCATGTCCGCGGGGCCCACCAGCCGGCGGGCCCCAAAAGTCCGGCAGAAGGGACAGCGGCATGAGAGACAGACGGCTGGGGGCCACGCCCGGTCAGATTACTCTTGTACCCCCGGGGGGTAGGCCTATATAAACCCCCCGGGGCACCCATGCAAAGGGTTTGGCCCTGGATAGGTTGCTAGACACATAGCAAGCAGAGGAGAGAGCCAGCCTTGCTCCCTCCTGCTCCCCGAAACAGCTCCAGGAGCACCTTTGTATTGTCATCCCATAGTGATCATGCGGAGACCCCGCAGAGCAGCAGTAGGGGTGTTATCTCCTCGGAGAGCCCCGAAGCTGGGTAAGATTCGCCGGCGTGCATGTCTACGCCTCATCCCGTTTCCAGGCACCGGCGACGTTCTACTCGCCCCCACCATGATAAGCCATCCATTGGCATATGTCGCACCCAACCCCCGACAATCCATGATGCTAATGATATGTAAAGCTACAAGCTTGGGGATGCTATGTTTGATGAATATGATATTTTTAGTCCCCCAAGTTTTGATGAGAATATTTATTATGATGAAAGCAGAGTGTCAACTTTAGGAAGTAATGATCCCACTATTTTGAAGGGTGTTGAGCCTTATTGTGATAATTATGAAAGTGGATTTGGAGAGGTCATGACTTTATTTAGTGATGAATCCACTATTTCGGAAGAGGTTCCAATTGATTATAAGAACAAAGCTGCTATCTATGATGATTATTGTGATGACATGTATGCTATAAAGAATAATGATAACCATGAAACTTGTCATCTTGATTTTAATTTTCAATTGGATTATGCCTCACATGATAGTTATTTTGTTGAGTTTGCTCCCACTACTATTCATGAGAATAAATTTGCTTATGTGGAGAGTAGTAAAATTTCTATGCATGTAGATCATGAAAAGAATGCTTTATGTGGTGGTTATATTGTTGAATTCATTCATGATGCTACTGAAAAATTATTATGAGGGAGGAATATATGCTTGTAGGAATAGCAATAATATCAAGCTTCCTCTCTATGTTTTGAAAATCTTGAAGTTATGCTTGTTTTGCCTTCCTATGCTAGTTGATTCTTGATCCCATAAATTGTTTGCTCACAAAATCCCTATGCATAGGAAGTGGGTTAGACTTAAATGTGCTAGTCATATGCTTCATGATGCTCCCGTTATGTTTCAATTCTTATCTTTCATGTGAGCATCATTGAAATCATCATGCCTAGCTAGAATGGCATTAAAGAAAAGCGCTTGTTGGGAGACAACCCAATATTTACCCCAACTGTTTTTGTGTGTTCACATGATTAAGATAATGTAGTAATCATGTTTTATAGATTTTGTTTCAATAAAGTGCCAAGTAAAGCCTTTGGGATAGTGTGGATGATAGCTGACTTGATTCTGTGCAAAAATAGAAACTTTTGCGCTTAGTCCAGGAATTTTGAAAATTCACTGGAATATGCTTTTGATCTGAATATGCAAATTGCCTACGTTGTCCTAATTTTTCATATTTTTTGGAGTTACAAAGGTATGGAAAGTTTCCAGATTACTACAGACCGTTCTGTTTTTGACAAATTCTGTTTTCATTGTGTTGTTTGCTTATTTTGATAAATCTATGAGTAGTACCGGAGGGTATGAACCATGGAGAAGTTGGAATACAGTGGATATTACACCAATATAAATTATAATGAGTTCACAACAGTACTTAAGTGGTGATTTTCTTTATTATACTAATGGAGCTTACGAGTTTTCTGTTGAGTTTTGTGTTGTGAAGTTTTCAAGTTTTGGGTAAAGATTCGGTGGACTACGGAATAAGGAGTGGCAAGAGCCTAAGCTTGGGGATGCCCAAGGCATCCCAAGGTAATATTCAAGGACAACCAAGCATATAAGCTTGGGGATGCCCCGGATGGAACCCCTCTTTCGTCTTTGTTCATCGGTAACTTTACTAGGAGCTATATTTTTATTCACCACATGATATGTGTTTTGCTTGGAGCGTAATTTTATTTTATTTTGTTTTGCTTGCTGTTTGAATAATATCCCAAGATCTGAGATTCTTAAATGTTAGAGAGTCTTCACATAGTTGCACAACTATTCGACTACTCATTGATATTCACTTATATTTTTCGGAGTAGTTTGTCATTTGCTCTAGTGCTTCACTTATATCTTTTTAGAGCACGGCTGTGGTTTTATTTTGAAGAAATTGATGAACTCTCATGATTCACTTATATTATTTTGAGAGTCTTTCTAAACAACATGGTAATTTGCTTTGGTTATGAATTTAGTCCTAATATGATGGGTGTCGGTGTCAAAACCGGCGGATCTTGGGTAGGGGGTCCCAAACTATGCGTCTAGGCGGATGGTAACAGGAGACAAGGGACACGATGTTTTTACCCAGGTTCGGGCCCTCTCGATGGAGGTAAAACCCTACTCCTGCTTGATTGATATTGATGATATGGGTAGTACAAGAGTAGATCTACCACGAGATCAAGGAGGCTAAACCCTAGAAGCTAGCCTATGGTATGATTGTTGTTCGGCCTACGGACTAAAACCCTCCAGTTTATATAGACACTGGAGGGGGCTAGGGTTACACAGAGTCGGTTAAAATGGTAGGAGATCTACATATCCGTATTGCCAAGCTTGCCTTCCACGCCAAGGAAAGTCCCATCCGGACACGGGACAAAGTCTTCAATCTTGTATCTTCATAGTCTTGGAATCCGGCCAATGATGATAGTTCGGCTATCCGGACACCCCCTAGTCCAGGACTCCCTCAGTAGCCCCCGAACCAGGCTTCAATGACGACATGTCTGGCGCGTATATTGTCTTCGACATTGCAAGGCAGGTTCTCCTCCAAATTCTATGTGCTTGCCGAACAGTGTCCGGCTTCCTTATAAATGTTGCGCTCCTTGGCTTCCACGTCCAATAATGGCCCTCTTCCACGTGTCGCATGAATGCGAAAAGTCAGGGTATTTTTACGCCTTACCCCCTAGCTGCGCGAATAAGCTGTCTATAAGAGAGGCGACGATCTAGATCCGAATCACACCATCCTCCTTCCGCGAGTATTCATCGAAGCGCCTCTGACAAAAATCCACTCCATCATGGACAGTCGACGCGGCTCCTCCTCTCACGCCCTCAACCCTCAACCAGGAGATTGCGGGAGATGTTCAGTCCCGCATAGCGAGCTGGTGACGCTCCAAGCAGAGGGATATATTCCCCCAGCCTTTATGGTTCCGGTTCGAGCCGGACTGGCCACCTACAAGGGCGGAAAGCAGGCGGAGAGCATCCCCAATCCCTCCAAAGGAGAGCGGGTATGCTTCGTCCCTTATCTAATAAGGGGACTCGGATTTCCTATACATCCGTTTCTCCGGGGGCTCCTGGAGTTCTACGGGCTCCAGCTTCACCACCTTATGCATGCCTCCATCTTGCACATCGCGGGCTTTGTGGCCCTTTGCAAGCTGTTCTTGGGCATCGAGGCCCATTTTGCGCTATGGAAGAGATTGTTTTGCCTCGTACCCCGTTCTCATGAGGGGTCGATATATCAGGTGGGCGGAGCCGAAATATGGCACATCGCCGGGACCGGATATCTATCCGGAACCCCGAAGAAGGCGTCCGAAGACTGGCCTTCAGAATGGTTTTATATGGAGGACGCCCCGCTGCCGGACCCAGTTCGGATCAGCCTCCCGGAGTTCAGCAACGCCCCTCTAAAGAAATGCCTGAGTTGGCGCCCGCGGAGCCCTCAACGGGAGAATGACGGGGACGTTCAATATCTGATGGGCCGAATAAGGTTATTGGCTCATTCCGGATTGACCATGATTGGAGTCATGGACACATGCATCATGCGGGGGGTGCAGCCGCTCCAATACAGGGCCACCCCATGTGGGATTTCAATGGGGAGGATGACGCCACCCGCCATGGCCGCAAGGGGCCGGGATCGGTTGCCGATCTGGTGAAGATACTGTCCGGCTTGTACAAGGGAGAGAAGGAGGACTTCCTCCGCGCGAGTCCATTGAATGGATTTTCGATGAACAACCCTCGGAGCTGGGTAAGCGGACGCCTGTCTATCCGATCCATATTCCCAAAGTTAAGTGTCTCATTTTGTGATTTCGACGCAGGAGCTGCGCCGGGCCGTAGAGGATATACACAGCCTGGCTCCACAACCAGAGGATCCGGAACGATCCCTTGATCCGGCCTCTGAAGAGGATCCGGACATAAAGGTGGAGCTGATCGATGGGGTGTTCCACCAACTTAGCATGGACAATGCTTTGGTCGCCATTACGGCCGACTACCCCGGTTTATCTCCGGCTTCCCAGGTAACTGTGACCGGAGTCCTAGTACCACGATTCATCCATGCTTATTTTTGACCACCATATACTAATGGTACTCCGCAAGAGGTGCCTTTGAGGCGGGAAGCCGAACCTGTGGCGGCTGACCAACAAGGGTCAGCTCGGCCCAGCAGGCGGAAGAGGAGTGCGGCGCGAATCGAGACGTCGCTACAACGGTATGACACACCACCGTGTTTAAAGGAAAGATTCCGGGGAGGTATATTGACGCTCATGATTTTTCCAAGAGAAAGAGCGCTCGCCGGACTGTGTCCGGAGAGGTTGCCAATCGAGCCTCCGCCAGCCAGGCTCCAACGCCTGGTCCGGAGGGGGAGGCGAACACAAGGCGTGCGCCGGATAGTCCTCCAATGGAGGATGCCGACAGGCTGTCTGCCACTAGGTCTGAGGTGGAGAGCACCATGAATCATAGGCGCCGCCGGACAGTTCTTCGTGACGCGTGTTTCTCCCCGGAGGCATTGAATGCCTTTAATGCGGGAGACGCGCATCTCCGTGTCGCTCGAGATGGTCTAACCAGAGCCACGGAGCAGTATGTGAAGGACATACGGGTGAGGAAATTTGACAGTTATATATGCCAGTAGCCTCCGAGACTTAAAATAGTTAGAATAACGGATTTAAGGATCATTTGTTATGCAGGGCCTTACAGAGAAGAATACCCACCTGTCCCAGGAGCTTCAGGAGTGCAAGGCCCAACTTGAGGCCGCACTAGCCGCCACAGGGGGAGCCACAGAGACCCCCTCTGGTAATACATACTTCAAAGGATAAGTAGGTTATGAAGTGCAGCGTGTGTATAAGTCTGACAATAATATTGCAGATGGCGCCGGACTAGATCCGGACAAGCAGCAGCTACTACGCCAGCTAAAGGCCGGCGAGAAGGTGCTGGCAAGGGTGCGGCAGGAGAAAAATAACCTCCAAGATGCCAACACTCAGCTGGGCGAGGAACTAAAAGATGTTCGGGTCCGGCTGTCTTACTCCGTTAAGGAGAATCTGCGGCTCCGTCGCGGCATTTATAGGAAGTGATTGAACGAACTTTTGAAAACAAGAGTTCGGCGAGGAAGTCGACTAACCAGAATATGTCTGTAGGTATGCTCACAGGTCGTCCTGCAGAGGAAATGCCCGGTTCAATGGGTGACCAACTTCCCGAGCTGTTGCAACTGCACGAGCGAGTTCGGCAGGTGATGAGCGGCGTCGCCCAGGCCTTATGGCCGTCCGTCTCCCTACCCGAGGGTCTTGGAGGGCTTGTGGAGAAGCTTCAGGGAGCACGGCGGCGCTTTCGTCTGTGGAAGATATTGGCCTGCCGTCAAGGCGCCAGGGAGGCCTGGGCCATGGTGAAGACACCGTATGCGAAGGCTGACCCCAACCACATGGCCGAGGTCGGACCTGTAGGGCCCGATGGGAAGGAGATCCCTGTGAGCTTAGTGTACGACCAAGTAGAGTTGGCCGCAAAGTATTCCCAGCGGGACTGTAAACTAGACAGTTCGTTAGATGGTATCGAAGAGGAATACCATCAGTCAGCTTGACTATGTAATTTGAAATGACATGAAAAATGCCTTCTAGCCGAATTGTAGATCGTTTGTTGTTGCGGACCTTTTCGCTTCAACCTCGGGACCCGACAGTCCGGAGTGTGTCCGAATACCCGTACGGTTATATAAAAACCGGGGCATGCATGGAGACCAGGCGTAGGGGTCATTAGTGCTTTATCAGACAAGTGCCCAACTAGTTATTTATATTACATGGTTAGTAAGAAACATCTTCCAGGGAGAATAGTTCCATTAGGGGTTCCTTTCCCTGGGAGACATGCCCTAAAGTGCATGCCCGGACTGCGAAAAAAGCACGAAAGCATCTGGGGGCAGATAAATAAATAGGTAAGAAATCATCTTTCAATTCACTGACCGAATATTCCCTTAAGAACGCTAGCTTTCGGCTTCACCCAGTCTGAGGTACACATCCGCCTGACCCGGCAATAACAATCGCAGAGGTGCTCCCTTTACCGCCTAGCCGAACAATCGGGAACGTAGGGGTAAGCACAGGAGCCAGGCAACCCAGCATGGCCAAAACTTAAGTCATATCGATGCACATAATGGTGAACAAAAGGTGCATGCGGAAGTGTGACACATGTGTTGGGTATGGGACCCTTATAAATAAGCTTCTGTTAAAGAAGCCCCCAGGTATAATGAGTGCGGATAGCACGTCAAGTGTGTGCGAACAAAGTGTAGACGAGCCACCGAAGGCCCGTGAAAGAGGGAAAAAAGGAGGAAGAAGAGAGGGGCAAATAAAAGACAGTTAAAGTATAAAATATAGACGGGGGAGGGAGACAAACTCAGAGTCCGGCGCTAGGCGTAGAATCTGCGGAGACAGGCTGCGTTCCATGGATTTGGCTCGAGTCGGTTATCCAATGCATTTCGCAGACGGTACGCTCCGCTGGTCAGGACCTGGTCGATGATGAAGGGACCTTCCCACTTGGGCTTGAGCTTGTCCTTTTTCTTGTCCGGCAGGCGTAGAACTAGTTCGCCAACATTGTAAGTTTTGGCCCGTACTTCTCTGCTTTGATATCTTCGAGCCTACTGTTGGTAAAATGCGGAACGGGCTTTTGCCACGTCGTGCTCCTCTTCTAAGGCGTCCAAACTGTCATGCCGATCCAGCTCGGCTTCTCTTTCTTCGTACATGCGCACGCGAGGTGAGTCGTGAATTATGTTGCAGGGTAGAACTGCCTCTGCGCCGTATACCATGAAAAATGGTGTGAATCCGGTAGTGCGGTTTGCCGTGGTCCGCAGCCCCCAGAGTACGAAGTCGAGCTCCTCTACCCAGTGCGTGTTAGATTCCTTAAGGGACCGCACTAGTCTGGGTTTGATGCCGCTCATGATTAGACCATTTGCTCATTCGACTTGACCGTTAGTTTGAGGATGATAGACTGAAGCGTAGTCGAGCTTGATGCCCATATTTTTGCACCAGAGTTTAACCTCGTCGGCCGTAAAATTCGTGCCGTTATCAGTGATGATGCTGTGGGGGACGCCGTAACGGTGTACTACCCCAGATATGAAGTCTATCACAGGTCCGGATTCGGCCGTTTTAACTGGCTTGGCCTCTATCCATTTGGTGAATTTGTCCACCATGACCAATAGGTATTTTTGCTTGTGGGTTCCCCCTTTAAGGGGTCCAACCATGTCAAGCCCCCAGACCGCGAACGGCGAGGTGATGGGTATAGTTTTGAGGGCGGTGGGTGGCATGTGGCTTTGATTAGCAAAGAGCTGGCAACCGACGCATCGTTGGACTAAGTCCTGAGCGTCTGCCCGGGCCGTCGGCCAATAAAATCCTGTACGGAAGGCCTTGCCTACAAGGGCCCGAGCTGCGGCATGGTGCCAGCCGAGTCTGGCTTGAATTTCAGCCAGAAGATTTCGCCCTTCCTCTTCGGAGATGCACCTTTGAAGGACTCCGGTTGTGCTTTTCTTATAAAGCTCTCCCTCATGAACCTTGTAGGCTTTAGATCGCCGTACTATGCAGCGGGCCTCGTTTTGGTCTTCGGGAAGTTCCTGCCTGATTAGGTAGGCTAGGAATGGTTCCATCCACGGGGCAATGACAACCATTATTTCGTGGGCTGAAGGTGTTATTTCATTGGAAGAGCCATCGATTGTGTCAGAGTGTTCGGTGTTGGGCGGTGCGGTTGGTTCCGGGTTGTTGTTTCCGGACTCCCCTTCCCATAATACAGATGGTTTGAAAAGCCGCTCCAGGAAGATGTTGGGAGGGATGGCGTCGCGCTTTGCACCGATGCGTGCCAACTCGTCGGCCGCCTGGTTATTATCCCGGGCCACATGGTGGAATTCGAGTCCTCGAACCGAGCTGACATTTTTAAGACGGTGTTACGGTAAGCTGCCATTTTCGGATCCTTGGCGTCAAAGTCTCCATTTATTTGGGATATTGCGAGGTTTGAATCCCCGCGGACCTCTAGGCGTTGAATGCCCATGGAGATTGCCATCCGGAGACCGTGCAGAAGGGCCTCATATTCGACTGCATTGTTGGAGTCTGTGTACATTATCTGGAGTATGTATTGGACTATGTCTCCGGTTGGGGACGTCAGGACGATGCCAGCCCCTAGGCCGGCCAACATTTTGGAGCCGTCGAAGTGCATGATCCAATTGGAGTATGCGCCGTACTCTTTAGGGAGTTCGGCTTCGGTCCATTCAGCGATGAAGTCGGCCAAAACTTGCGACTTTATAGCTCGCCGTGGTTTGTAGGTTATGTCGAATGGTAGGAGCTCAATGGCCCATGTTGCAATCCTGCCCGTCGCGTCGCGGTTGTTTATAATGTCATTAAGAGGTACCTCGGAGGCTACTATTATCGAACGCTCTTGAAAGTAGTGTCGCAGCTTCCGGGATGCCATAAACACCGCGTACGCTATCTTTTGATAATGTGGATACCGGGACTTGCATGGAGTTAGGACAGTGGATACTAGTACACTGGTTTTTGAAGAGGGAATTTGTGCCCTTCTATTTCTCGTTCGACGACGAGCACCGCGCTTACAACTTGATGTGTTGCCGCGATATATAATAACATTGGTTCGCCCAAGTTGGGCGCGGCTAGGACCGGATTTGTTGCCAATATGGCCTTTATTTCTTCGAGTCCGGCTGTGGCGGCATCCGTCCATTCGAAGTGTTCGGTGCGCCGGAGGAGGCGATAAAGGGGTAATGCCTTTTCTCCCAAGCGGGAGATGAAGCGTCTTAGAGCCGCCACGCATCCAGTCAATTTTTGTATTTGCTTGAGGTCTTTTGGGATATCCAATTGTGATAGAGCTCGGATCTTGGCTGGGTTTGCTTCAATTCCTCTACCGGATACAATGAAGCCCAAGAGCTTTCCGGCTGGTACGCCGAAAATGCATTTTTCCGGGTTGAGCTTAATGTCATATGCTCGGAGGTTGTCAAATGTGAGCCTCAAATCGTCTATTAGAGTTTCGACATGTTTGGACTTGACGACCACATCGTTTACGTATGCCTCCACTGTTTTGCCGATCTGGGTTGCCAGACATGTCTGAATCATGCGCTGATATGTTGCGCCGGCGTTTTTGAGCCCGAAGGGCATTGTGTTGAAGCAGAATGGTCAGTATGGAGTGATGAATGCCATTGCGGTTGGTCTGTCTCTGCCATCTTGATTTGATGGTAGCCGGAGTATGCGTCGAGGAAGCACAATGATTCGTGCCCTGCGGTAGCATCGATAATTTGATCGATGCGGGGAAGGGGGAAAGGATCCTTTGGACAAGCCTTGTTAAGGTCCTTGAAATCGACGCACAAGCGCCAGGATTTGTCCTCCTTTGGTACCATTACCAGGTTTGCTAGCCAGTCTGGATGTTTTATGTCTCTGATGAATCCGGCTTCTAATAGTTTGGCTAGCTCCTCTCCCATTACCTGTCTTTTGGGTTCAGAAAATCGCCGAAGAGCCTGTTTGACTGGCTTAAATCCTTTTATGATATTTAGGCTGTGCTCTGCCAACCTGCGTGGGATTCCTGGCATGTCTGAAGGGTGCCAGGCAAAGATGTCCCAATTTTCCCAAAGGAATTCTCGTAGTGCGGCGTCTACATCAGGGTTTAATTGTGCCCCAATGGAGGCTGTCTTTGTGGGGTCCGTTGGATGGACTTGGAATTTGACTATTTCGTCTGCTGGCTTAAAAGAGGTGGACTTGGATCTCTTATCGAGTATCACATCGTCCCTGTTCACCGTGGAGCACAGCGCAGTGAGTTCCTCGGCCGCTAGGGCTTCGGATAGTGCCTCTAGGGCTAGTGCGGCCATCTTATTTTCGGCGTGGAGTGCTATGTCCGGATCACTGACAAGAGTGATGATTCCATTGGGCCCAGGCATTTTGAGCTTCATGTACCCGTAATGGGGTATAGCTTGAAAAATTGTGAATGCCTCTCGCCCTAGTAAAGCGTGGTATCCGCTGTTGAACGGGGCCACTTGGAACGTGACCTCCTCGGACCTGTAATTGTCCGGCGAGCCAAACACCACATCCAGTGTAATTTTTCCTGTGCGGCGTGCTTCCCGACTAGGGATTATTCCTCTAAAGGTTGTGCTGCTTCGCTCAATGCGGCTCCAGTCTATTTCCATTTTTCAAAGGGTTTCCTCGTAAATGAGGTTTAATCCGCTGCCGCCATCCATGAGTACCTTAGTTAGGCGAAAGCCGTCCACTATTGGACTGAGGACCAATGCGGCTGGTGCCCGGGCTGTTCTGAATTTAGGTTCGTCACTGGCGTTAAAGGTAATAGCCGTGTCGCTCCATGGATTTATTGTTGCTACTTGGTAGACTTCGGCGAGGCTGCGGAGTGTTCATTTCTGCATATTGTTTGATGCGAAAGTCTCGAAGACTGTTAATACCGTACTGGTACTCCTGGGCTGGTTCTCTGGGGCTAGAAGCCCTTCGCCACTTTTGGCCACCTGCCGTAGTATCCAACACGCTCGAAGGCTATGTGTTGGAGTGCCGCCCTCTGTACTATGGATTTTGCAGGGTCCGCTAAGCCATCCCTCCAGTATGGTTCCATGCCCTTTAGGGTTTTTTTGCTTTTTGGTTTTTAACCCAGGTGCCTGAATATGGTGCACCCTTTTATTTCAGACTGGGGTTGTGTTCGGAGCCGGATTGTCCCAAAATTTGGTTTCGGTTTTCCAGGCAATTTCCATCGCACAGTACTTTCGTACTATGGACGCTAAGACGGCGAAGCGTGTAACATCACGACGACTTATGTCGTTCATGATTCCCTTGTCCGTGCAATTGTTGTAGAAAATTGAAATTGCGCTTTCCTCACGGCAGTCCTTTATCCTGTCCATAACCAGGAGGAATCTGGCCCAGTAATGATGTACTATTTCAGCGGGCTCTTGTTGGATTCGAGATAGGTCGCTTATGTTTGGGTGGGCGGGTGGAATTAAATTCGGAACCCCGTCCAATCTAAGGCTCAAGGGCCGAAAGGTTTCCGAACTTGGGAGCTTGGATTGCTGGGTGTTGTCCAACGAATCTGGCCCGCTGTCTGACTTTAGGTTCAGTGCTTGGTTGACATTCGTCCCTCCGCGGGAATCCGGCATGGAGGGATCAGGAATCCGGACATAACTGGTCCTTAATATAGAAGAAGAGTCGCCGCACTGTTCCTCTACCACAGCAACGTGGTGGGTAGCCTGGGGAGAGTTGATCTCTCTCAGATCGGTTTTAAGCCCAATCTGACCGTAGTCTGTAGCAACTCCCAGGACGGCGATGCAATCCAAGAGCTTGTTTACAGAGGAGAGCTCCATCGGATCTAGCTGCTCGGCGAATTATGAGTTGACGTGTAGATCGCTTTTGATGACCCGAGAGGTCATTGTCGGCGCGGCGGCCGAACAGGCGGTCATAAGAAAACCACCTAGCCGGATAGTTTGGCCGGAGGCCAAAGCTCCTTTGGCAATGGTACCGTCTTTAAAGACGGGATGAGACATCCTTCCTGATTGCGACGGCACAGAGGAACTCTCAATGAAAGCACCAATGTCGGTGTCAAAACCGGCGGATCTCGGGTAGGGGGTCCCGAACTGTGCGTCTAGGCGGATGGTAACAGGAGACAAGGGACACGATGTTTTTACCCAGGTTCGGGCCCTCTCGATGGAGGTAAAACCCTACTCCTGCTTGATTGATATTGATGATATGGGTAGTACAAGAGTAGATCTACCACGAGATCAAGGAGGCTAAACCCTAGAAGCTAGCCTATGGTATGATTGTTGTTCGTCCTATGGACTAAAACCCTCTGGTTTATATAGACACTGGAGAGGGCTAGGGTTACACAGAGTTGGTTACAATGGTAGGAGATCTACATATCCGTATTGCCAAGCTTGCCTTCCACGCCAAGGAAAGTCCCATCCGGACACGGGACAAAGTCTTCAATCTTGTATCTTCATAGTCTTGGAGTCCGGCCAATGATGATAGTTCGGCTATCCGGACACCCCCTAGTCCAGGACTCCCTCAATGGGCATCCAAGAGGGATATAATAAAAACTTTCATATGAAGTGCATTGAATACTATGAGAAGTTTGATTCCTTATGATTGTTTTGAGATATGAGGATGGTGATATTCGAGTCATGCTAGTGAGTAATTGTGAATTGGAGAAATACTTGTGTTGAGGTTTGTGATTCCCGTAGCATGTACGTACGGTGAACCGTTATGTAACGAAGTCGGAGCATGATTTATTTATTGATTGTCTTCCTTATGAGTGGCGGTCGTGGACGAGAGATGGTCTTTTCCTACCAATATATCCCCCTAGGAGCATGCATGTAGTACTTTATTTTGATAACTAATAGATTTTTGCAATAAATATGTGAGTTCTTTATGACTAATGTTGAGTCCATGGATTATATGCACTCTCACCCTTCCACCATTGCTAGCCTCTCTAGTACCGCGCAACTTTCACCGGTACCATACACCCACCATATACCTTCCTCAAAACAGCCACCATACCTACCTATTATGGCATTTCCATAGCCATTCCGAGATATATTGCCATGCAACTTTCCACCATTCCGTTTATTACAACACGCATCATCATTGTCATATTGCTTAGCATGATCATGTAGTTGACATCGTATTTGTGGAAAAGCCGCCTTTCATAATTCTTTCATACATGTCACTCTTGAGTCATTGCACATCCCGATACACCGTCGGAGGTATTCATATAGAGTCATATTTTGTTCTAAGTATCGAGTTGTAATCCTTGAGTTTTAAGTAAATAGAAGTGTGATGATCTTCATTATTAGAGCATTGTCCCATGTGAGGAAATAACAAAAAAGAGGACAATGAGGCCTAAATAAAAAAGGGTGGCCAAAGAAGCCAAACAAAAAAGAGAAAAAGAGAGACGGGGCAATGTTACTATCCTTTTTCCACACTTGTGCTTCAAAGTAGCACCATGATCTTCAGATAGAGAGTCTCCTATTTTGTGACTTTCATATACTAGTGGGAGTTTGTCATTATAGAACTTGGCTTGTATATTCCAACAATGGGCTACCTCAAATTCCCTAGGTCTTCATGAGCAAGCAAGTTGGATGCACACCCACTTAGTTTATTTTTGAGCTTTCATAAACTTATAGCTCTAGTGCATCTATTGATGGGCATATCCATAGCCCGTTGATACGCCTAGTTGATGTGAGACTATCTCGTTCTTTTTGTCTTCTCCACAACCACCATATTCTATTCCACCTATAGTGCCATGTCCATGGCTCATGCTCATGTATTGCGTGAAAGTTGAAAAAGTTTGAGAACATCAAAAGTATGAAACAATTGCTTGGCTTGTCATCGGGGTTGTGCATGATTTGAATATTTTGTGTGATGAAGATGGACCATAGCCAGACTATATGATTTTGTAGGGATAGCTTTCTTTGGCCATGTTATTTTGAGAAGACATGATTGCTTTATTAGTATTCTTGAAGTATTATCATTTTTATGTCAATATTAAACTTTTCTTTTGAATCTTATGGATCTGAACATTCATGCCACAGTAAAGAAAAATGCATGGATAAATATGTTAGGTAGCATTCTGATACGTCTCCGTCGTATCTACTTTTACAAACACTTTTTCCCTTGTTTCGGACTCTAACTTGCATGATTTGAATGGAACTAACCCGGACTGACGCGGTTTTCAACAGAACTGCAATGGTGTTATTTTTGTGCAGAAATAAAAGTTCTCGGAATGACCTGAAAATCCATGGCGCAACTTTTTAGAATTAATAAAAAAATACTGGCGAAAGAATCAGCACCAGGGGGCCCACACCCTGTCCACGAGGGTGGGGGCGCGCCCCCCAGCCTTGTGGGCCCCCTGGACCTCCACCGACCTCAACTCCAACTCCATATATTTGCTTTCGCGGACAAAAAAATCAGAGAGAAAGTTTCTTCATGTTTTACGATACGGAGCCGCCGCCAAGCCCTAAACTCTCTCGGGAGGGCCGATCTGGAGTCCGTTCTGGGCTCCGGAGAGGGGGATTCGTCGTCGTCGTCGTCATGAACCATCCTCCATCACCAATTTCATGATGCTCACTGCCGTGCGTGAGTAATTCCATCGTAGGCTTGCTGGACGGTAATGGGTTGGATGAGATTTACCATGTAATCGAGTTAGTTTTGTTAGGGTTTGATCCCCAGTATCCATTATGTTCTAAGATTGATGTTGCTATGACTTTGCTATGCTTAATGCTTGTCACTAGGGCCCGAGTGCCATGATTTCAGATCTGAACCTATTATGTTTTCATGAATATATATGAGTTCTTGATCCTATCTTGCAACTCTATAGTCACCTATTATGCGTTATGATCCGACAACCCTAAAGTGACAATAATCGGGATACTTATCGGTGGTGACCGTAGTTTGAGGAGTTCATGTATTCACTAAGTGTTAATGCTTTGGTCCGGTACTCTATTAAAAGGAGGCCTTAATATCCCTTAGTTTCCATTAGGACCCCGCTGCCATGGGAGGGTAGGACAAAAGATGTCATGCAAGTTCTTTTCCATAAGCACGTATGACTATATTCGGAATACATGCCTACATTACATTGATGAACTGGAGCTAGTTCTGTGTCACCCTATGTTATAACTGTTACAAGATGAACCGCATCCGACATAATTATCCATCACTAATCCAATGCCTACGAGCTTTTCACATATTGTGCTTTGCTTATTTACTTTACTGTTGCTGCTGTTACAATTACTACAAAACTACTACTGTTACTTTTGCTACTGTTACCGTCACTTCCATACTACTTTGCTACTAAATACTTTGCTGCAGATACTAAGTTATCCAGGTGTGGTTGAATTGACAACTCAACTACTAATACTTGAGAATATTCTTTGGCTCCCCTTGTGTCGAATCAATAAATTTGGGTTGAATACTCTACCCTCGAAAACTGTTGTGATCCCCTATACTTGTGGGTTATCAAGACTATTTTCTGGCACCGTTGCCGGGGAGTATAGCTCTATTCTTTGGGTCACTTGGGATTTATATCTGTTGGTCACTCTGAGGAACTTGAAAGACAAAAGAACTAAAATTTATCCCTCAACTACGAGGGGAGGTAAGGAACTGCCATCTAGCTCTGCAATTGACTCTCCTTCTATTATGAGTAAGCTTGAGACACCTAAACCTGCTTCTGCTATGAATTCTGATATGTCGCATGTTATTGATGATGCTACTTCTACTAGGCATGATACTTATGATGAAACTACTTCTATGCTTGATACTACTGTGCCATTAGGTGAATATCTTGATGAACAACTTGCTAGGTTTAGAGAGAATGAAATTGTTGAAACTAATATTATTGAAGATAGTGATGATGAAGGTTCTCCCCCTAAATATGAATTACCTGTTGTTCCTGAGGGTTATGGTATGGATGAAGAAACTGCTAGAGATTTTCTTGCTTGCAACGATAGATCTGATCTTAAGAAGTTATTAGCTAAATTCAAACTGAAATCTCTGAATTCTAGAATGAAATATGACCCTGCTTTTGCTACTTCACCTATCTTTATTACTGATAAGGATTATGATTTCTCTGTTGATCCTGAGATAATTACTTTGGTTGAATCTGATTCTTTTTATGGCTATGAATATGAAACTGTTGTGGCACACCTTACTAAGTTAAACGATATAGCCACCCTATTCACTAATGATGAGAAATCTCGCTACTATTATATCCTTAAGATATTTCCGTTCTCATTAAAGGGTGATGCTAAAACTTGGTTTTAATTCTCTTGATCCTGGTTGTGTGCATAGTCCCTAGGATATGATTTATTACTTCTCTGCTAAATATTTCCCTACTCATAAGAAACAAGCTGCCTTGAGGGAAATATATAATTTTGTGCAAATTGAAGAAGAGAGTCTCCCACAAGCTTGGGGGAGGCTTCTCCGGTTACTTAATGCTTTGTCTGATCATCGTCTTAAGAAAAACGAAATGGTTGATATCTTTTATAATGGACTAACTGATGCTTCCAAGGACCACTTGGATAGTTGTGTTGGTTGTGTTTCCAGGGAAAGAACAGTCGGTCAAGCTGAATTGCTATTGAATAATATGTTGACTAATGAAAATAATTGGACTCTTCCTGAGCCAACTCCTGAGCCAATTCCTGAGCCAACTCCCGAGCCAATTCCTAAACCAACTCCGAAGAAAAGGGGTGTTCTATTTCTCAGTCCTGAAGATATGCAAGAGGCAAAGAAATCTACGAAAGAAAAAGGTATTAAAGCTGAAGATGTTAAGAATTTACCTCCTGTTGAAGAAATACATGGCCTTAATATACCACCTATTAAAGAAACACATGGTCTTGATAACCCAACACAGGTAGTAAAGGTAAACTCTCTATAGATATGATAAAGTTGAAATCCCGTCTACTAAGTTTGCTAGCCAATGCTTGGATGAATTTGATGACTTTATGGCTAGACAAGAAATTTCAATGCTTATGTTGGTATACAATTGAAACAAAATGCTTACATGATTGGACACTTGAGTGATTATATGGCTAGAGTTAAAGGTGAACTTAAACTCATTAGCAAACATGCTTCTATGGTAAACACTCAAACAGAACAAGTACTTAAAGCTCAAAATGATTTGCTTAATGAATTAAATAATAAACATGACTTTGCTATTAGAGTGGCTACTAGAATAGGTAAAATGACTCAGGAACATTTGTATCCTGAAGGCCACCCTAAGAGAATTGAGCAGGATTCTGAGAGAAATAATGTTGATACACCTAGTCCTTCTAAAAACAAGAAAAGGAAAAAAGATAGGACTTTGCATGCTTCTAGTGAACCTGTTGTAGAATCCCAATGATATTTCTATTTCTGATGCTGAAACACAATCTGGTGATGAACATGAAACTAGTGATAATGTCAATGATAGTGTTCATGATCAACCTAGTAATAATAATGATGTAGAGATTGAACCTACTGTTGATCTTGATAAACCACAATCAAAGAATCAATGTTATGATAAGAGAGATTTTGTTGCTAGGAAGCACGGTAAAGAAAGAGAACCATGAGTTCAGAAACCCATGCCTTTTCCTCCTAAGCCATCCAAGAAAAAAGATGATGAGGATTTTGAGCGCTTTGCTGAAATGATTAGACCTATCTTTTTGCGTATGCGTTTGACTGATATGCTTAAAGTGAATCCTTATGCTAAGTACATGAAATACATTATTACAAATAAAAGAAAGAGACAGGAAGCTGAAATTTCCACCATGCTTGCTAATTATACTTTTAAGGGTGGAATACCTAAGAAACTTGGAGATCCAGGAGTACCAACTATACCATGCGCCATTAAAAGAAACTATGTTAAAACTGCTTTATGTGATCTTGGAGCCGGTGTTAGTGTTATGCCTCTCTCTTTATATCGTAGACTTGAATTGAATAAGTTGACACCTACTGAAATATCTTTGCAAATGGCTGATAAATCAACTGCTATACATGTCAGCATTTGTGAGGATGTGCATGTTGTGGTTGCAAATGTTACTATCTAAACAGACTTTGTTATTCTTGATATTATCGAGGACGATAGTATGTTGATTATCCTTGGTAGACCCTTTTTGAATACTACAGGGGCTGTTATTGATTGCAACAAAGGCAGAGTCACTTTTTAGTTAATGGTAATGAGCATACGATACACTTTCTGAGGAAACAACCTCAAGTTCATAGCATCAATTCTACTGGAAAAATTCCAACTATTATTATTGGAGGTTTTGAATTTCCTCTTCCTACTGTCAAGAAGAAATATGATATTCTTATTATTGGGGATGTGCATATCCCCGTTGAGGTAACCTAGTGTTATTCGAAATTTCTCCGGTTTCATGTTATTCGGAATGAGTTTGTTAACAAGACTTGATCAACCTGGTTAGTGGATTCCTTTTGATGAGCATGAGATGGATGAAGTTAGAAGGCACAACCTTCTGTACCCTATTTTTACTTTCTGTTATTTAGATTAAATAAAGCAAAAATAGTATTTTTCTGTCTGCTTTCTGAATTATCCATGCAATAAAAAATACCCCAAAAATGAAACTTCTCCAAATGCCCTGAAAATTTAGTATCATTTTTTCTGGAATATTTGAGAATATCTGGCACTGAGAACACAACATGAGGAGCTGGCACCTGGCCACGAGGGTCAGGGGCGCGTCCTACCCCCCTGGGCGCGCCCCCTGCCTCGTGGGCCCATGGTGGCCCCCTCCACTTATTCCTGCACCCACACACTTCTTCTTCCTCGCAAAAAATCACCATCCAGCTCAAGCACGAGTTCTAGCTCATTTTGATGCCATTTTCGATCTCCTTTCTCAAAGCTCCATTCACAAAACTGCTTTGGGGATCGTTCTTTGGTATGTGACTCCTCCAATGGTCCAATTAGTTTTTGTTCTAGTGCTTTATTCATTGCAAATTTTTGCTACCTAGGTGACCTTGTTCTTGAGCTTGCATGTCAAATTTATATGGTCCCAAGTAGTTCTAATGCATGATATAGGCTCCAGGCACTTGTGGGAGTAGTTGCTATCAATATTGTTGAGTTTGGTTCACTTTTATTTTGAGTTACTAAAAATTTCAGAAAAATATGAAGAGATTTTTCTTGAGGGGCTCTTCTAGTCAAGGCTCTAAGGATAAACAAAGCAAGGAGAATGAAAAGCCCAAGTATAATCTCCCTCGCGTCGCGGAAGTGCGGCCGTGTGAATGGCCTTGTGATGATTTCTTGAGAGCAACCGGGATTCATGATGATTTTTATACGTTGGCTGACAATGCGGGCCTCACCGACTTCCTCCACGACCAGATCGAACAGTATCTCTTACTCACCAAAACTTTCATGCAAAATTTCTACTTTTATCCTAAGAAATCACCTCCTTCAGTAGAGTTCCATTTATATGATGTGGCTAGGGAGATGTCACTATATGAATTTTGTACGGTTTGCAAGATACCCTTCAGGGGCAGCTTAGAGGAACCGCATCATAAAGATGTGGATGGATTTATTGACACTATTACTGTAGGGGAAACGAGGAAGGTTTCCGATGCAAGAATTACTAGCATACGCTTTCCTGTTCTACGTTACTTTGAATATTTGCTAGTAGATGCTTAATTGGTCGCGGAAACTATGGAAACCTTAGTGTTCCGGATATTATTATTTTGTTCCATGCTTTATTTCGTGATAACTCTGTTAGTATGGGCACTATTATTGCTAAACGATTAAGTCTGAACCGTACAAAGGGCCCCATCTTTGGAGGTATCTATGTTTCACGCCTTGCTAAACACTTCAAGATACCTATTAGGCATTATGAGAAAGAGGAAAAGCTGTTGCCCCCTACTTTTCTAGATTATAAGAGCATGGTAGAACATGTGTTTATCGTTAAAAATGATGAGAAGACGCTTAAGTATAATTTGAGATTCCATAAGAAAAAAAGTGAAACTATTATCTTGCCTGCACCCGCTTTGTTTGATTTAACTGCAGGCACTTACCTCATCTTGCCGGAAGCTGTTTATGCGCACCGGGGCCAGACATCAGCTCCAGAGCCCGAGCCGGAACCACCACTTGACCCTTATCGTCCATCATTTTATCAGTGGGATCCGGAGGAGATCGCCAGCCAGTGGCAGTATGATGACACTCCTCAGTACACCGGAGAGAGTAGCCATGATCCATGGGCATAGACCAACTTAGGCCAAAAGCCTAAGCTTGGGGGAGTACGTATTTCTCACCGACATTACATTAACATTCACACACTCATGATAGTTGACGGTGGTCATACTTTTCCATTGTAGTATCCATGCTAGTTTATTTTCTTTTTCTAGCTTTCTTCTTGTGTGTTTAATAAACCTTAAGAAAAACCAAAAAAATAGTTTTAGCTTTTAGCTAGTTTACTTTCCATGCCTGTAGTAGTAACTAAAAGAAAAACCCAAAAAGATTTCTCGTTCTTCTTTTCCTTGTTCGGAGATTTCCCGTGTAAATAGTTTCATTTATTTTCTTTCCTTTGGGGGTCGAGAGGAGAAGACCCTGATAAAAATGTTTAGTGGCTCCCATATGCATGATTGTTGATTTAACCAAGAGCCCATATTACTTTGTCTTCTCCCTTAAATTGAATGCTTGCAGATTCCATCTTAGTCCAATGCACGTGCACTATTATTATTATCCACACCATTCGGTCGTGCAAGTGAAAGGCAATAATGACGATATATGATGAACTGATTGAGATGAGAGAAGCCGGTATGAACTCGACCTCTCTTGTTTTTGTAAATATGATTAGTTCATCGTTCCTGATTCAGCCTATTATGAATAAACATGTTTGCAATGAGAATTAAAGATTATAGTTGCTTATGTCATGCTTAATTAGCTAGGAGTTTATAATGGTTTACCTTGCGTGCCAACATGGTATTAAAATGGTTGTGATGTGGTATGATAGGGTGGTATCCTCCTTTGAATGATTCGAGTGACTTGACTTGGCACATGTTCACGCATGTAGTTGAAACAAAATCAACATAGCCTTCACGGTGGATTATATCCTACTCATGCTTGCACTCAGTGTTGATTAATTTTAATGCATGTTCATGACTGTTATCGCTCTCTAGTTGGTCGCTTCCCAATCGCTTTCTAGCCTTCACCTGTACTAAGCAGGAATACTGCTTGTGCATCCAAACTCCATAAACCCCAAAGTTATTCCATATGAGTCCACCATACCTTCCTATATGCGGTATTTACCTGCCATTCCAAGTAAATTTGTATGTGCCAAACTCCAAACCTTCAAATGAAATTCTGTTTCGTATGCTCGAACAACTCATGTATCAACTAGGGTTGTCTGTATCTTCCATGTTAGGTGGGTTATTCTCAGGAGGAGTGGACTCCGCTCCTCACTCACGAGAAAATGGCTGGTCACCGGGATGCCCAGTCCCATGCTCAAATCAAATCAAAATAATTACAAACAAAACTCCCCCGGTATTGTTGCTAGTTGGAGGCACCCGTTGTTTTGGGCAAGCCATGGATTGATGCTTGTTGGTGGTGGGGGAGTATACATTTTACCATTCTGTTTGGGAACCGCCTATAATGTGTAGCATGGAAGATATCGAGATCTCTCAGTTGTTATGTTGACAGTGAAAGTATACCGCTCAAAATGTTATTCATCTCTATTTCAAAATCGAGCTCTAGCGCCTCTACAAATCCCTGCTTCCCTCTGCGAAGGGCCTATCTATTTACTTTTATGTTGAGTCATCACCCGCTTATTAAAAAGCACCCGCTGGAGAGCACCGCTGTCATTTGCATGCATTACTATTAATTTATATTGGGTATGACTATGACTGGATCTCTTTTACCATTAATTACAATGTTTAGTCAGTCCTTGATCTTCAGAGGTGCTCTGCATTTATGTTTTGTGGTCTCAGAAAGGGCTAGCGGGATACCATCTTGTTATATCATATTATGATTAATTTGAGAAAGTGTTGTCATCCGAGATTTATTATTATTGCTCGCTAGTTGATTATGCCATTGATATGAGTAAACATGAGACCTAAGTGTTATTGTGAATATGGTTAGTTCATAATCTTTGCTGAAAACCTGAATGCTGGCTTTACATATTTGCAACAACAAGAGCAAACAGGGTTTGTAAAAGTTTTTCTTTATCACTTTTAGTTTGCCAACTGAATTGCTTGAGGACAAGCAAAGGTTTAAGCTTGGGGGAGTTGATACGTCTCCGTCGTATCTACTTTTCCAAACACTTTTACCCTTGTTTTGGACTCTAACTTGCATGATTTGAATGGAACTAACCCGGACTGACGCTGTTTTTAGCAGAACTGCAAGGTGTTATTTTTGTGCAGAAATAAAAGTTCTCAGAATGACCTGAAAATCCACGGAGCAACTTCTCAGAATTAATAAAAATAATGGCGAAAGAATAAGCACCAGGGGGCCCACACCCTGTCCACGAGGGTGGGTGCCCCCCCCTAGGGCGCGCCCCTGCCTTGTGGGCCCCCTGGACCTCTGCCGACCTCAAATCCAACTCCATATATTTGCTTTCACGGGGAAAAAATCAGAGAGAAAGTTTCATCATGTTTTACAATACGGAGCCGCCGCCAAGCCCTAAACTCTCTCGGGAGGGCTGATCTGTAGTCCGTTCGGGGCTCTAGAGAGGGGGATTTGTTGTCGTCGTCATCATCAACCATCCTCCATCACCAATTATATGTTTCTCACCGCCGTGCGTGAGTAATTCCATTGTAGGCTTGCTGTACGGTGATGGGTTGGATGAGATTTACCATGTAATCAAGTTAGTTTTGTTACGGTTTGATCCCCAGTATCCATTATGTTCTAAGATTGATGTTGCTATGACTTTGCTATGCTTAATGCTTGTCACTAGGGCCAGAGTGCCATGATTTCGGATCGGAACCTATTATGTTTTCATGAATATATGTGAGTTCTTGATCCTATCTTGCAACTCTATAGCCACCTATTATGTGTTATGATCCGACAACCCCGAAGTGACAATAATCGTGATACTTCTCGGTGATGACCGTAGTTTGAGGAGTTCATGTATTCACTAAGTGTTAATGCTTTGGTCCGGTACTCTTTTAAAAGGAGGCCTTAATATCCCTTAGTTTCCGTTAGGACCCCGCTGCCACGGGAGGGTAGGACAAAAGATGTCATGCAAGTTCTTTTCCATAAGCACGTATGACTATATTTGGAATACATGCCTACATTACATTGATGAACTGGAGCTAGTTCTGTGTCACCCTATGTTATAACTGTTACATGATGAACTGCATCCGACATAATTATCCATCACTGATCCAATGCCTACGAGCTTTTCACATATTGTGCTTTGCTTATTTACTTTACCGTTGTTGCTGTTACAATTACTACAAAACTGCTACTGTTTCTTTTGCTACTGTTACCGTCACTTCCATACTACTTTGCTACTAAATACTTTGCTACAGATACTAAGTTATCCAGGTTTGGTTGAATTGACAACTCAACTGCTAATACTTGAGTATATTCTTTGGCTCCCCTTGTGTTGAATCAATAAACTTGGGTTGAATACTCTACCCTCGAAAACTGTTGCGATCCCCTATACGTCTCCAACGTATCTATAATTTTTTATTGTTCCATGCTATTATATTATCCATCTTGGATGTTTTATATGCATTTATATGCTATTTTATATTATTTTTGGGACTAACATATTAACCTGGAGCCTAGTGCCAGTTTCTGTTTTTCCTTGTTTTTTAGTTTTACAGAAAAGGAATATCAAACGGAGTCCAAACAAGCCGAAACTTTACAGTGATTTTTTATGGACCAGAAGAAGCCCCCGAAGCACAAGAGTTGGGCCAGAAGAGTCGCGAGTCAATGACAGGGGTAGAGGGCGTGCCCACCCCCCTAGGGCGCGCCCCCTGCCTTGTCGCTGACTTGGGGACCTCCCCGACGTGAAACCGATGCCAAAAATTCCTATAAATCCAGAAACCCTAGAAAGAAACCTAGATTTCGAGTCCCTACGCTGCAAGCCTCTGTAGCCACGAAAAAACAGTTGGGAGCCCGTTCCGGCACCCTGCTGGAGGGGGAATCTATCACCGGTGGCCATCTTCATCATCCTGGCACTCTTCGTGATGAGGAGGGAGTAGTTCACCCTCAGGGTTGAGGGTATGTACCAGTAGCTATGCGTTTGATCTCTCTCGCGCGTCCTTGATTTGGCACGATCTTGATGTACCGCGAGCTTTGTTATTAATAGTTGGATCTGACGGTGTCCCTCACTCTATCCCCTGGTGATGAATTGAGTCTTTTACTTTGAGGTTTTGTTATGTCGGATCGAATCTTTGGATGTGAGAGCACTTGATGTATGTTTTGCGATGGGATATCCGTGGTGACAATGGGATGTTCTGTTGATCCACTTGATGTACATTTTGGTTATCAACTTGCGGATTCCCGTGGTGACATTGGGATAATCTATGCATAGGGGTTGATGCACGTTTTCATATTCCTTTCTCATGCTCTTTGAGGTTCTTTGTGTTGGATTGTTCATTATGAATCTGAAGTTGCTTGATGCATATCGTATAATTGACCCACGGATACTTGAGGTGACATTGGAGTATCTAGGTGACATTAGGGTTGATTGATGTGTGTCATATGGTGTTATTTTACTACGAACTCTAGGGCTGTTTGTGACACTTATAGGAATAGCTCAATGGATTGATCGGAGAGAATAACTTTGAGGTGATTTCATACCCTACAAGCAATTTCATCTTGTGTTCTCCGTGATAGGAACTTTGGAGTGACTTTTGTCGCATGCTGAGGGATTGCCATATGATCTAATTATGTTATCATTGTTGAGAGAACTTGCACTAGTGAAATTATGAACTCTATGCCTTGTTTTCAAGCATTGCAATACCGTTTTTGCTCACTTTTGTTACTTGCTACCTTGCTGTTTTATACTTTTATACAAAAAACTATATGTACTATTGATACGTCTCCAACGTATCTATAATTTTTGATTGTTCCATGCTATTATATTATCATTCTTGGATGTTTTATAATTATTTTATAGTCATTTTGTATCATTTTTTGGTACTAACCTATTGACATAGTGCCAAGTGTCGGTTGCTGTTTTTTGCATGTTTTTTACATCGCAGGAAATCAATACCAAACGGAGTCCAAATACAGCGAAACTCTTTGTGAATTTTTTTGGACCAAAAGACGTCTAGTGGGCCGGAGAAACACCTGGGGGTGCTCCGAGGGGAGCACAACCCACCAGGGTGCGCCTGGAGGCCCAAGCGTGCCCAGGTGGGTTGTGCCCACCTCGGGTGCCCCCTGAACCACCTCTTTGCTCTATAAATACCCCAATATTCCAGAAACCCTAGCAGAGTCGATGAAAATCAATTCCAGCCGCCGCAAGTTCCAGAAACCACATATCGAATCTAGACACCACCACAGAGGGGTTCATCATGCCCGTTGGTGCCTCTCCGATGATGCGTGAGTAGTTCTTTGTAGACCTACGGGTCCGTAGTTAGTAGCTAGATGGCTTCCTCTCTCTCTTTTGATTCTCAATACAATGGTCTCTTGGAGATCCATATAATGTAACTCTTTGCGGTGTGTTTGTTGGGATCTGATGAACTTTGAGTTTATGATCAGATCTATCTTTTTATCCATGAAAGTTATTTGTGTCTTCTTTGATCTCTTATATGCATGATTTCTTATAGCCTCGTATTTCTTCTCTGATATTTGGGTTTTGTTTGGCCAACTTGATCTATTTATGTTGCAATGGGAAGAGGTGCTTTGTAATGGGTTTGATCTTACAGTGCTTGATCCTAGTGACAGAAAGAGAACCAACACGTATGTATCGTTGCTAAGGATAACAAGATGGGGTCTATTTCTATATAAATAGATCTTGTCTAGATCATGTCATCGTTCTTATTGCATTACTCCATTTTTCCATGAACTTAATACACTAGATGCATGCTGGATAGCGGTCGATGTGTGGAGTAATAGTAGTAGATGCAGGCAGGAGTCGGTCTACTAATCTTGGACATGATGACTATATATTGATCATTGCATGGATATCGTCATGATTATTTGAAGTTCTATCAATTTGCCCAACAGTAATTTGTTCACCCACTGATACGTCTCCAACGTATCTATAATTTTTGATTGTTCCATGCAATTATATTATCTATTTTCGATGTTTTATATGCATTAATATGCTATTTTATATGATTTTTGGGACTAACCTAATAACCTAGAGCCCAGTGCCAGTTCCTGTTTTTTCGTTGTTTTAGAGTTTCGCACAAAAGGAATACCAAATGGAATGAAACTTTTGCGATGATTTCTCTTGGACCAGAAGACATCAAGAGGGCTTGGAGTGCACATCAGGAAAGCGACGAGGCGGCCACAAGGTCGGAGGGCATGCCTAGGGGGTAGGGCGCGCCACCCACCCTTGTGGGCCCCTCGTGACTCCACCGACCTATTTCTTCCGCCTATATATTCTCAAATATCCCAAAACCTTCCAGGGAAGCCACGAAACCACTTTTCCACCGCCACAACCTTCTGTACGCGTGAGATCCAATCTACGGACCTTTTCTGGCATTTTGCCAGAGGGGGATTCGATCATGGAGGGCTTCTACATCAACATCATTACCTCTTCGATGAAGCGTGAGTAGTTTACCACAGACCTACGGGTCCATATTTAGTAGCTAGGTGGCTTCTTCTCTCTCTTGATTCTCAATACCATGTTCTCCTCGATGTTCTTGGAGATCTATTCGATGTAATACTCTTTTGCGGTGTGTTTTCCGAGATTCGATGAATTGTGGATTTATGATCAGCTTACGTATGAATATTATTTGGATCTTCTCTGAATTCTTATATGCATGATTTGATATCTTTGCATGTCTCTTCGAACTATCGATTTGGTTTGGCCAACTAGATTGGTTTTTCTTGCAATGGGAGAAGTGCTTAGCTTTGGGTTCAATCTTGTGGTGTCCTTTCCCAGTGACAGCAGGGGCAGCAAGGCACATATTGTATTGTTGCCATCGAGGATAACAAGATGGGGTTTTCATCATATTGCTTGAGTTAATGCTGCTACATCATGTCATCTTACTTAATGCATTATTCTGTTCTTATGAACTTAATACTCTAGATGCAGGCATGAGTCGGTCGGTGTGTGGAGTAATAGTAGTAGGTGCAGAATCGTTTCGGTCTACTTGACACAGACATGATGTCTATATTCATGATCATTGCTTTAGATACCGTCATAACTTTGCGCTTTTCTATCAATAGCTCGGCAGTAATTTGTTCACCCACCATAATAATTTCTATCTTAAGAGAAGCCTCTAGTGAAACCTGTGGCCCCCGGGTCTATTTTCCATCATATAATCTTCTATTTTCCATCATATTAGTTTCCAATCTACAATTTTAGTTTCCTATTTACTTTCTTTGCAAGCTTTTACTTTCCGTTCCATAAACCAAAAATACCAAAAAATATTACTTTACCGTTTATCTATCTCTATAGATCTCACGTTGCAAATAACCGTGAAGGGATTGACAACCCCTTTATCGTGTTGGGTGCATGTTGGTGTTTGTTTGTGCTGGTATTCGGTGACTTGCGCGTTGTCTCCTATTGGATTGATACCATGGTTCTCAAAAGCTGAGGGAAATACTTACTCTACTTTGTTTCATCACCATTTCCTCTTCAAGGGAAAAACCAACGCAAGCTCAAGAGGTAGCACCGATCGTTTGCTATTTTTCTCGAGAGAAGCCACTAGTGAAACCTACGGCCCTCGGGTCTCTTCTTTATTATATTTGCCTTTGCAATCTATTTTCCTTTGGTTTTATTTTCAGATCTATTAAACCAAAAATACAAAAATACCTTGCTGCAATTTATTTTCTTGGCGTTTGATCAATCAATATTTACAACTCTTTCACGTTCGTTTGCCAATTTCTGGCGCCGTTGCCTGAAAGGGATTGACAACCCCTTTAACACGTCGTTGTGAGTATTTGTTATTTGTGTGCAGGTGTTGTTCACGTAGTGTTGCGTGGTTCTCCTACTGGTTCGATAACCTTGGTCTCATCATTGAGGGAAATACCTACCGTTGTTGTGCTGCATCATCCCTTCCTCTTTGGGGAAATACCGACATAGTTCAAGAAAACATCAACTATCCATATTACACTTGTATCACCATCTCTTCGCCGAACTAGTGCACCTATACAGTTTACCATTGTATTGGGTGTGTTGGGGACACAAGATACTCTTTGTTATTTGGTTGCAGGGTTGTTTGAGAAAGACCATCTTCATCCTACGCCTCCCACGGATTGATAAACCTTAGGTCATCCACTTGAGAGAAATTTGCTACTGTCCTACAAAACTCTGCGCTTGGAGGCCCAACACGAGTCTACGAGAAGAAGGTTGCGTCGTAGTAGACATCAATTACTTGCAACATGACTTCTCCCGTGACCTCAAGAACAAAAGTAACTACTCACAAATGATAATTATGCTCAAGATCAGAGGGGTATTAAATAGCATAATGGATCTGAACATATAATCTCCCACCAAATAAACCATATAGTAATCAACTACAAGATGTAATCAGCACTACTAGTCACCCACAGGTACCAATCTGAGGTTCTGGTAGAAACATTGAACACAAGAGATGAACTAGGTTTCGAGAGGTGATGGTGTAGTTGAAGATGTTGATGAACATTGCCCTCCCAAAGATGAGAGGGTTGTTGGTGATGACGATGGCCTTGATTTCCCCCTCCGGGAGGGAAGTTCAAATTGCTCTGCCGGAGTGCAAAAGTCCTCCTGCCCAAGTTCCGCCTCGAGTCGGAAGCGCTTATTCCCGAAAGTCCTCTCCTGATTTTTCTAGGTAAAAATGACCTATATACCAGAAGATGGGCACCAGAGGTGGGCTGGGGTGAGCACAACCCACCGGGGCACGCCTGGGGGGGCCTGGCGCGCCCTGGTGTCTTGTGCTCACCAGGTGGCCCCCTCCGGTAGTTATTTGCTCCAGTATTTTTTATATATTCCAAAATAATTATCCATAAATTTTCATCTCATTTGGAGATGTGCGGAATAGGTAACTCTGACGTAGCTTTTTCAGGTCCAAAACTCCAGCTGCTAGCATTCTCCCTCTTTGTGCGAACCTTGCATATTATGAGAAAAAAGGCATTAAAATTACTCCACAAAGCATTATTATGCATAAAAAAATTATAAATAATAGTAGAAAATCATGATGCAAAATGGACGTATCAACTCCCCCAAGGTTAGACCTCACTTGTCCTCAAGCAAAAAACCGATATCGAAAAACATGTCCACATGCTTAGAGAGAGAGAGAGGTGTCAATAAAAACAAAATACGGACATAGAAGCATCATGCTTAATATTATAACATCAAAGAACTTTAACATAAAACTTTATCAAACAACTTTTATCATATAACTTCTCATGAACAAGTAACAATTCATCACAACATTGAAGTATAAAGCATAATTTCTATTGAAAACCAACAAACTATGTTCTCAGTCAACTTTGAAACTACAATTCATTATATTTCCAGGAAGGGTCACGTATCGGAGCCTTTTGGCAGGTCCACATGCTCAACCATCATTTAACCTCCAATGATTGCTAACACTCACAGCATACCCATGAGCAAAAAGTTTCAACTGGACACACAGAAAGATAGGGGCTTATAGTTTCGCCTCCCAACGTATTCACCTCAAGGGTGATGTCAATAATAATAACTCATGCTCACTCATATCAAACTGGATATATGTGCCTAGATCTTTCCTCACAACATGATGCTTGCAAAAGGATAAAATAAAAAGGAATAGGGAAGAATACTTTGACTCTTACATAAAAGTAAATACATAAAAGTAAAAGATAGGCCCTTCGCAGAGGGAAGCAGAGGTTGCCATGCGCTTTTTGTTTGTATGCCAAATCCATTAATGCAAAAGAACATCATGTTTTATTGCCCCTTATGATAGCAATCTTCATTATGCAGTCCGTCACTTTTATTACTTTGCCATCACAAGTTCGTACAACGCTCAACTTTCTCTTACACTAAATGACCCAACACATTTAGAAGCAATTTTTATTACCTTATCACACTGATGACTACTTACTTGAAGGATCTTACTCAATCCATAGGTAGGTATGATGGACTCTCGAAATAAGATTTTGGGTTTAAGGTTTTTTAGATGCACAAGTAGTATCTCTACTTCGTGCGGAGTTTTTGGCTAGCAAAGATATTGAGCAAGCACCACATGTTGAAGGATCTATGACAATATAACTTCTATGTGAATATGAACAACCATAAATCATTACATTGTCTTCCTTGTCCAACGTCAGCAATTTTGACATATAATATTTAATGGGGGCTCACAATCATAAAAGATGTCCAAGATAGTGTATTTGCATGTGAATCTTCTCTTCCCTTATTAATTCTTTCATGAGTTGCGTCATTGACCAATGCTATGTTTGTCAATCTCCAACAAATTTTACCACTTATACCTTTCCTTATGTGATGTCATTACTTACCATAAGATTAGCATACGATCTTTTTCATTTATTTCTTTCTATTTTTATTGAAACATAAGAGTAAAGAAACAAAACTCAAACTACTCTTTATTATATATCTCGCACACGATTACATAGATAGATAGATCACTAAGCAAGCACTCGAAAACAGATCGAACTAAACTTTTATTTAATTAAATCATAGGATAACTAAAGATCAGACTAAAATAGATAAAGGAAAAGATAGTGGTGGTGATACGATAGCGGGGCACCTCCCCCAAGATTAGCACCAGCCAAGGGGAGTGCCCATACCATGTACTCAAGTTTCCTTTGTTGGGGAACATGATGATGGTGGTGGTGATGAGGTAGTAGCGAGCTTATCCTTTGGCTTCCGTGGCAGCGGTTCACCATCATAAGAGGAAGCGCGAGTCTCACGAGTCCTGCAACTGGCAGCTAAATTCATAGATTTAAATCTCGCCTCATATTCAAATACTTGATTTTGGAGATCATAGATTTAGCTTTGCAGAAAATTGATTTGCTCATCGAGGGTGAAGACGATGTCCTTCATGGACCGACCATCCACCTTGTGATCATGGGTGAACTCCGTAATCATGAGGTGATTGGCACTGAGCCCATGTTTCACCATCCCCTTGCATTTGAAGACCTCCTTCTCCATGGCTTCGAGCCTGGCCTCCATGGTTCCCGTCATCTTGGGCGCCTGGACATCCCGGATGTGGAGCATTCCCTCACGCATCTCAATGGCTTGAGGGTGCTGCATCACCTCCCACAAATACGGGTTGATGACCTTCTCAAAGAACTTGTCCTTGGAGGAGCTCGGAGCAGCCATGGCCATCTAGATCTGTTAGAAAATAGCAACAAATAAGAACAGAAGATTTCTCCATGATACGGTGGTCTATGTTTGGGGGTATATAAAGATTTTTTATCTTGGGAAACAAGCAAATAGGAGGAAAACAGAGTCAGGAAGGTTCCCGAGGTGGGCACAACCCATCTCGGCATGCCAAGCAAGGCAGGCGCGCCCTGGTGTCTTGTGCCCTCCTCGTTTCCTTCCTGGTTATTTCTTATTTTTCTAATTTTTGTGATATTCCAAAACTGATAGAAAATATTTTTGCAGATTTTTTGGAGTCTGTTTACTTACCGTATCACGTACCTCCTCTTTCTCAGCATTTTGGAGTGTTCCGGAAGGTTTCTTTTATGTGTTCCTCTAGTGTCATGGTTTGGATAATATTGCTTTCAACAATAATAGGTGTACCTGAGATATAATGTTTAATTCTTTGTCCATTGACCACCTTCGGGTTAGTGCCTTCGACATTATTAATTTTGGTAGCTCCAGAGCGATAAACCTCTTCGATAATATATGGTCCTTCCCATTTGGAAAGAAGTTTTCCTGCAAAGAATCTAAGACGAGAGTTGTACAAAAGAACATATTCTCCTACTTTGAATTCCCGCTTATGGATTCTTTTGTCATGCCATCTTTTAACTTTTTCTTTAAATAATTTGGCATTTTCATAAGCTTGGGTTACCCATTCACCTAATGAGCTAATATCAAATAACCTCTTTTAACCGGCAAGTTTGAAATCATAGTTGAGTTCTTTAATTGCCCAATATGCCTTATGTTCAAACTCAAGAGGCAAATGACAAGCTTTTCCATAAACCATTTTATAAGGAGACATACCCATAGGATTTTTATATGATGTTCTGTAGGCCCAAAGTGCATCATCCAACACTACAAAAAAATACAATTCCGTGATGATACGTGTTTGTCATAGTAGGTCACGTTTTCTGTCATGCATGTACATCCATGACGATTTTATTACAGAATCAAGATAGTCATACATGTGCTGTCGTAGAAGTGTTCCATGAAATTACCAAAATTATCATCACAGAAGTGTCCACTTCCATGATGATAAATCACGCGTCATAGAAGTGCTTTCGTCAAGGGTGACCGACACGTGGCATCCACCATAACGGGTTGCCGTTAAGCTATCGGGTTCCGGTTTGGATCCGATAACCCGTTAAGAGCACGGACCAATGGGGATTTTCCATGTGTAAAATTCTCATTGGCCGGCAGATCCATGTGTCGGCCCGGCGTTCGGACAGTTGTCATCCAACGAATGGACGCATCGCGCCTATGATACGTCGACACGTGTCTCGGCCCAATAGTGGCCCATTCAGGTTATAAGGCCGGGCCTGCCAAAATAAACGTGCTAGCCCATTAGCGGCCTACTTGAGTCAGGCCCATTTACAAGCACGACCCATACAAGTTACACAGAATCGGCCCATCAAAGGCCCATTCTAGATTTGAAAATTTCTAGCCCATCGTCAGTTTAAGCCCGTTAACGCCCGCTACGTCTTTGGGCCCAATTACAGCCTGAGCTTCTTTCGGCCTGTTAGCAGCCCATCGCCAGTTCCAGCCTGTTAACGGCCCAGAACATCTTTCGGCCTTTTCCCGGCCCATTCTGCAGTTGGGCCAATTCTAGCCCACTGTGACTTTAGGCCTGTCCTCGACCCATTTTGTAAATGGGCCAACTCCTAGCCCATTTTGTCTCTCGGCCTGTTAACGGACCCCACAACAGTTGGCCTTTGACTTTAGGTCCACTAGGGGCCCATGTTCTGCAGGGCATCATTTCAGCCCAACGCGACATTCGTCCTGTTAAAAGCCTAGTTTGCAAATTGGGCCTTGTCGGTGTCAAAACCGGCGGATCTCGGGTAGGGGGTCTCGGATGGTAACAGGAGACAAGGGACACGATGTTTTTACCCAGGTTCGGGCCCTCTCGATGGAGGTAAAACCCTACTCCTGCTTGATTAATATTGATGATATGGGTAGTACAAGAGTGGATCTACCATGAGATCAAGGAGGCTAAACCCTAGAAGCTAGCCTGTGGTATGATTGTTGTTCGTCCTATGGACTAAAACCCTCCGGTTTATATAGACACCGGAGAGGGCTAGGGTTACACAGAGTCGGTTACAATGGTATGAGATCTACATAACCGTATTGCCAAGCTTTCCTTCCACGCCAAGGAAAGTCCCATCCGGACACGGGATGAAGTCTTCAATCTTGTATCTTTATAGTCTTGGAGTCCGGCCGATGATGATAGTTCGGCTATCCGGACACCCCCTAGTCCAGGACTCCCTCAGTAGCCCCTGAACCAGGCTTCAATGACAACGAGTCTGGCGTGCATATTGTCTTCGGCATTGCAAGGCGGGTTCCTCCTCCGAATAATTCATAGAAGATCGTGAACGCCAAGATAGTGTCCGGCTCTGCAAAATAAATTCCATGTACCACCGTATAGAGAATAATATTTACACAAGTTCAATCTACTGACGTACTTTGTGGCGTGATGTCACACCACCACCAAGTCTTTACTTGAATCGTGCGTTTAGCGAAGCGGTTTCCTTGGCACGTCTTGTCGAAGCAGAGACGTGTTCCCCTTATTCCGGGATTCCCAACAATACGGACGTGGGTAACCCAACCGCGCCATTGATTGTGGCGCTTGGGAGATAAGCGAGTTTTACCAGGCTAGTAGGGACGCATAGTTTCATCCGCCCATATATAAGGGGATAAGGATCCACCTCCTTTACCTATGCCTTCTTCCTCCTTTGCTTATCCATCTCCGCGCACTCAAGCTCCAGCACCCAAGTCCACACATCTCACCTCGACCCTCTCTAGACATGTCCGGAGCGGGAGGCAAGTGGATGGCCTCCTCCGTTACGGAAGGGCACATCGAGAAGCTGCGCAGCGCCGGATATTTGTCCAGCGACATCGCGCACCGGCTGCCCAACAAGGGGCGGCTCATCCCCACCCCCAGGCCCCATGAGAGGGTCGTATTTCTTCCCCACTTCCTCCGCGGACTGGGCTTCCCACTTCACCCCTTTGTCCGGGGGCTCATGTACTACTACGGCCTGGACTTCCATGATCTGGCCCCAAACTTCATCCTCAACATCTCGGCGTTTATCGTCGTGTGCGAGGCCTTCCTCTGCATCCAGCCCCACTTCGGCTTGTGGCTAAAGACCTTCAATGTCAAGCCGAAGGTTGTGAAGGGCAGCCAAGCGGAGTGTGGAGGCGCCATGGTGGGCAAAATGCCCAACGTTACTTGGCTTGAGGGTGCCTTCGTGGAATCCATCAAAGGGTGGCAATTGGGGTGGTTCTACATCACCGAGTCACGTGACCCTAAATGGGCAGCGGCCCCCGAGTTCAGATCTGGCATCCCCATGCAGCTCACCTCCTGGAAAGAGAAGGGCTTGCTATGGGGTAGTTCGGAGGAGCTGACCGGACTCCAGTCCTGTCTTCAGACCCTGGTGAACAAGAAGCTTAAGCTCGTCAATGTGATCCAGGTCATGCTCGTCCGCCGGATTCTCCCCTGCCAGCAACGGGCCTTCAATTTGTGGGAGTTTGATCCGGCACAGCATCGGACCTTGAGCGGGCTCTTCGACACGACGTACGAAGCTGCCTGGAGGGTGCTATTCAAGGGCGCCGAAGCTCCCGCATCCGTAACCGAAGATCGCGGATTCAGCATGCAGCGCCCAGCGGGCGAGGTAAGCTATGTTATCTTTTATGGGACGCTCATTTTTCTCATAGTTTGACTCTATGTGGGATCTAACCTCCCAATACCTTTGACAGGACTGGCAGAAGACGTCCGGACAGGTTAACTGTCCGGCTCCCCTCCCAGAAGACCCAGCGGACGCCCGTTTGACAGGGCTCCTGGTCCCAGCACTTTACGTAGTGCCGGAGAAGAAGGCCAAGAAGAAGGCCACGGGAACCCGAAGGAGTTCCCGACGCCAGGTGGTATCGGATTCATCATCCGATGACTCCGAGGCGGACTCCTCCCCCGAAGACGAGGAGGAGAAGAAAGAGGCCTCTCCCTCAGCGGGGTGAGAGAAGAAGAGGAAGGCCTCCCCAATGGGAGAGGCCGAAGGGTCCAAGAAGGGAAGGACCCTTCCCCCGGACTGCTCCGCCAACATTGGCAATGGCAACGAGGAGTGGCCCTCAAGGGCCAAGCCCCTGGCGAGATCGTAAGTATCCAGACTCCTAGATAATTTATAATTTTTGTTTTTGCCACATGGTGTCTTTCTAATGCCGCATACAACCTGTAGTCCGGTCAAGGATGATCTTCCCGCTTCGTCGAGCGGATCCTTGGGCACGTAGGATATGGATTCTTTTCCGACGGCCTCAACACCTCGTGACGCTGACGACGCCGAGGTGGGATCCCGGGAAGGGACCCGCCAGGAGGAGGAGGCCCCGGAGGTGCCGCAAGGCAACCTCCCGCACTATGCACCGGACTCCGCACCGGAACCTGCAGTGGTTCCGGAGTCCGGCGAGCGGTCCCTTCGTAAGAAGGGCAAGACTGTGACACCGGTGGCCTCTGTCCAACCGGAGGCGCCGGATAACTTGCTGGAGGCGCTCAACGGCGCTTCCATCAAAGAAGAACACCGCACTGTCATGAGTGCGGTGATTCAGAAGGTTCAGCTCGCCAAGAGCGGGCTGACCGAAGCCTGCAGCAGCCTTCTGACAGGCTTTGAGGTAAGAATTTTAAGATATGTAATGTAATACCGCATAGACAGTAGCCCCTGATGCTCGGTTCGGTGTTCGGAAAGAAATGCCGGACTGAGGATCTAAAAAGATATACGCAGGAGTTGTAAAAAATATGTCAATATGGGATTGCAGGCTGCGCTGCTGACCTCTGCCGCACTGACTGCGGAGGTCGATGCTTTGAAGCAGAGCCTCGAGCGGTCCAAGAGCGAGCTCGGCCATGCCAAGAAGCAGCTCGAGGACAAGGAAGGTGAGTAACACCGTATTAAGTTTGTACCTTACGGAAAAGGATTTGGTTGCAATAGAAATAACAAGGATAATGTGGGTACTACAGGGGCCACGAACGAGGTGGCGACCCTGAAGGAGGTGGTGTCCGCGGCCGAATGCAATGCGGCCGCGGAATGAGCCGAGCGAGAGAAGCAGGAGGCGCGGGTGGCGGCGGTACAGCAAGAGCTCCAGGCTCTCGTGGAAAAGCACGAGAGTTTGGAGCGTGACTCAAAGACTCGGGAGTCCGAGCTTGCGTCGGCTCTTGAGAGTGCCAAAAGCCGCCAAGGCCGAAGCCCACAAGGCCCTCTGGGAAATCGAGGATTTGAAGAAAATAGCTGTGGGTAAGGCATTTTTCATGCAAAGCAAGCATGTGAATGTGAATTACCTATTACTTACCCGAATTCGGAGCTCTCCAGGAGCGTTCGCAGATCTGCCCCGCAGCGTGTCCGACGCTGCCGCTTTCAACCGGGCCGAGGAGGGGAGCTCGACGGAGAAGGTCTTCTGGTCTCAGTATGCTGAGGCCGGACATCCGGTGCCCCTTAGCGACCAGCTGAAGCAGCTGGTCGAGCTCCACAAGGTGGTCGAATACGCCATGAAGGGCCTCATAGTTCGGCTGTGGACCAAGGAGGCCATGCCTGGGAGCTACTTCGGCCTGGTGCGGCGGCTGGTGGATGCGTGTCCCTGGGTTGAAGTCGTCCGCCTGCATTGAAGGTGCCCGTCGGGCCCTTGCCCGTGCAAAGGTGCACTGGGGCAGGATGGACGCTGAGAAGCTTGTGACGGATGCGCCACCGGCGGGCAAGGAGTATCGCACGCCCGAAATGTATTATAAGAGTGTCCTGAAGGGTGCCCGCATGATTGCGGGTGAGTGCTCCAAAGATGTAATATTTGAGTAGACTCGCATTTTGTTATCCTGTGCACTGAAAACTTTGTTCATATGCACTAAGCAACGCTTGTTAATTTAAAATATTACCTTCTGTGCGGCCGTTTATCAAATCTGCTTGAACACTCTCACTTAGCCATAGAATTCTATAATTTTAAATTTCGGCAAAGCCCCTAGTGTTTGGAAGACCGAGTTCGGGGCGCTATCCACGCCTGGGCCGGACAAAGCCGGTTCCTCGCTCTAAGCGGCATAAGTCTTTAGGGACTCGAAAAAACCTCTCGAGCAGCGACCAGCTCTCGCCGTATCATGACGGTCAGTTTTAGCTTTCTCCACTGAGGCGCTCGCCCAGCTCAACCGGGGCGCAATCGCAGTGGTTCTCCCAGTGCTACCTTAGCCGATACAACGGAACGTAAGGTACCATAACATGGGAGCCGGGCAAACCCAACTATTGACCCAAGACATGATTCGGAGCCGATGCATATAATGCTATAAGTTCAGGGTGCCGCACTTGTGAAAGTGTTCGGAATTATCACACCATAATGTGGGGAACTTAAGCCCCTGGTGTATCTAGCCGTACCAGAGTGTACGGATGCAACATGTCATAAATGAACATATGTGTGAGAAAGAAATGCAATTATAAGAAAAGAGCGATGCATTGTTTATTCCAGAAATACTGCCATGAATGCAGAATGATACAAATAGTGCGGTAAGCAAGGGATGGGACTATTAAACATGTCCCCCTCTAGGGGTAGGCTGCGGAATAGTGTATAAAACAGATTTAATGCTCGTAATGGAGACCACCTGAGTGTTCGTCGTAGCCTTTCTCCTTCCCTGGCTGTTGCATCGTGAGTTCGGCAGGTCTACTACCGGACAGGCCCTCTAGTAAGTGGAGTCTTGTGGATAAGAAAAAAAAAGGATGACACACTTGGGAGCCCATGGTGTGGTTGAGCCGCACTCTGGGCCTGTTGTGGTCGTGCCCCTCCCCTATGCCCATGGTATCTCCAGAGCGTAATGATGTACGCGAAGGACCAGTCTTGCAATTTTGTGAGGGCTGGGGCTGGGGCCGCATTGCTACGCGTGCTCGGAACATGCCAGGTGGTCTTGTTGTAAGTTACTCCGGGCGCGTTTGGCCATGTTCGGTCGCTTAACGGTCGGACTTGAAAATTGCCTTAAGAGGCTGCTCTGTACTTCTACCGCGAGAGCCGCTGTGCGTTCCTCCGTTCGGAGGGAACGTTCAGTGTTTTTGTTAAGCATAATGACTCCTCGAGGGCCTGGCATCTTGAGCTTGAGGTATGCGTAGTGCGGCACCGCGTTGAACTTTGCGAACGCGGTTCGTCCGAGCAGAGCATGATAGACGCTGCGGAACGGGACTATATCGAAGATTAACTCCTCGCTTCGGAAGTTATCCGGGGATCCGAAGACCACTTCCAGTGTAACTGAGCCTGTACAATTGGCCTCTACACCTGGTATGACGCCTTTGAAGGTCGTCTTTGTGGGTTTAATCCTTGAGGGGTCTATGCCCATCTTGCACACTATATCCTGATAAAGCAGGTTTAGGCTGCTGCCACCGTCCATCAGGACTCTAGTGAGGTGAAATCCATCGACGATTGGGTCTAAAACCAATGCGGCGAATCCACCATGGCGGATACTAGTGGGGTGGTCCCTTCGATCAAAAGTGATCGGGCAAGAGGACCATGGGTTGAACTTCGGGGCGACTGGCTCCATCGCGTATACGTCCCTGAGTGCACGCTTCCGCTCCCTCTTGGGTATGTGAGTTGCGTATATCATGTTCACCGTCTGCACTTGTGGGGGGAAACCCTTCTGTCCTCTATTGTTCGGCGGCCGGGTCTCTTCCTCATCGTCGCTATGCAGCCCCTTGTCATTGTTTTCGGCAATTAACTTGCCTGCCTGCTTGAACACCCAACAATCCCTATTGGTGTGATTAGCTGGTTTTTCGGGGGTGCCATGTATTTGGCAAGAGCGGTCGAGTATTCGGTCCAAATTGGACGGACCCGGAGTAGTTCTTTTGAATGGCTTTTTCCGCTGACCGGGTTTAGAGCCTCTGAATCCGGCGTTGACTCCTGTATCCTCAGTGTTATCGCTGTTAACGCGGCGTTTTTTTTGTTGCGACGCGACCTGCCATTGCGGTCCTTGGTATCCGGACTGCCAGAATTTCTGCTGAGGTTGTTACTGCGGGCTAGCCAGCTGTCCTCTCCCGCGCAGAGGCGGGTCATAAGTGATGTGAGGGCTGCCATGGATTTCGGCTTTTCCTGTCCTAGATGCCGGGCTAGCCACTCGTCACGGATGTTATGTTTGAAGGCTGCGAGGGCCTCTGCATCCGGACAGCCGACGATTTGATTTTTCTTTGTTAAGAACCGTGTCCAGAACTATCTGGCCGATTCGTCTGGCTGCTGAATTATGTGGCTTAGGTCATTGGCGTCTGGTGGTCGCACATATGTGCCCTGGAAGTTGTCAAGGAATGCGGCTTCCAGGTCTTCCCAACACCCAATTGATTATGCTGGCAAGCTGTTAAGCCAATGCCGAGCTGGTCCTTTAAGCTTGAGTGGGAGATATTTGATGGCGTGAAGATCGTCACCGCGGGCCATGTGGATATGAAGGAGATAGTCTTCGATCCAAACCGCGGGGTCTGTTGTGCCATCGTAGGATTCAATGTTCATGGTTTAAACCCTTCGGGGATTTGATGATCCATTACTTCATCTGTGAAGCATAGTGGGTGTGCGGCGCCTCTATATTGGGCTATATCCCGACGTAGCTCCAACGAGCTTTGTCTACTGTGTTTGGCTCGGCCGGAGTTGCCGTATCCGGCGCGACGATCGTCGTCGCGCATCGTGGGGCGCCCATGCGATCCGTAGATCGATCTTGATTGTCTTGCTTATCCTCCAATATGTCTCGCAAGTCCGGCGCAAGTCCGGCGCGACGATCGATCTTGCTGCTTTTTCTTTAGGCTGTTCGCCGTGGCCATTAGCCTGCGTTTGAAACGCTCTTGTTCGACGGGATCCTCGGGCATGACGAATTCGTCGTCGTTGAGGCTTGCCTCGTCTCCGGAGGGAGGCATGTAATTATCATCCTCTACCTCTTCGTCTGCCGCTCTCTCATCAGGGCTGGCTTCTCCGTCCTCCTGTGCTGAATCTTGCTGGAGGGGGTTCTCTTCGGCACTCTCTGGGGTGTTGTTATCTCCGGTGCCGGAATCTCCATTCTTGCTGTGGCGGGATTTAGAGTGGCGTCGCTGACGCCGGTGCTTGGCCTGTTTCTTGGAGGAGTCTTCCTCCGCTTTTTCCTTGCCATTCCCATCCTTTGGGATGTCCACCATATATATGTCGTATGACGAGGTGGTCTTCCAGTGCCCCGTAGGCGCTGGTTCTTGGTCGTCTCCGGCATCATCGTCCATACCATCGATGTCTTTGGAGTCGTAGTCTAGCATGTCGGTTAGATCGTCGGCAGTGGCTACAAAGTGGGTGGTGGGTGGGCTTTGAATTTCTTCGTCGTCCGCATCCCAACCATCCTGACCGCAATTCAGCCAGGGCTCTTCTGATAGCGAGAGATACTTTAGCGAATTCAGGATGTCGCCAAAAGGTGAGTGTTGAAAGATGTCTGCGGCAGTGAACTCCATGATCGGCGCCCAATCGGATTCGATTGGAGGGGGCGCAGGAGGTTCGGAGTCCGGCACCTTGGAGTCACGAGCGTTGCAAGGGACAAGGTTGGTATTCGGCTCCATCGCCGTAGAGGTTGCAGCCCCCGAGGCGGTGTCTAGCCACCCGTCCTCGATCTGCACGGTCGGCTCCGAATTAAGGGTCGGAGCGGACTCATGTGCGGCCTCCAGGGTACTGTCCGGCAGTAGAGCTAAATCATGCACATCGAGACAGTGCGGCGTGCTCGGCTATGGCTTGAATCCATCGAAGATCAAGTCTCCGCGGATGTCAGCCGTGAAGTTTAGACTTCCAAATCTGACCTGATGGCCAGGGGTGTAGCTTTCGATCTGCTCGAGATGGCCAAGCGAATTGGCCCGCAGTGCAAAGCCGCCGAATACGAAGATCTGTCCGGGGAGAAGAGTCTCACCCTGGACTGCGTTGTTGATGATGATCGAAGGAGCCATCAAGCCTATCGGTGACGACACAGAGGAACTCTCAACGGGAGCACCAATGTCGGTGTCAAAACCGGCGGATCTCGGGTAGGGTGTCCCGAACTGTGCGTCTAGGCGGATGGTAACAAGAGACAAGGGACACGATGTTTTTACCCAGGTTCGGGCCCTCTCGATGGAGGTAAAACCCTACTCCTGCTTGATTAATATTGATGATATGGGTAGTACAAGAGTGGATCTACCACGAGATCAAGGAGGCTAAACCCTAGAAGCTAGCTTGTGGTATGATTGTTGTTCGTCCTATGGACTAAAACCCTCTGGTTTATATAGACACCGGAGAGGGCTAGGGTTACACAGAGTCGGTTACAATGGTAGGAGATCTACATATCCGTATTGCCAAGCTTGCCTTCCACGCCAAGGAAAGTCCCATCCGGACACGGGATGAAGTCTTCAATCTTGTATCTTTATAGTCTTGGAGTCCGGCCGATGATGATAGTTCGGCTATCCGGACACCCCCTAGTCCAGGACTCCCTCAAGCCTCCTCTGGCCCATAACACTTTCGGCCTCTTACTGGCCCGTAAAGTAAAAGGGCCGAGACAAAATCGACATGTATTTTAGCCTGCTAGAGGCCCGCGGGCCATTTCCATTTATACGGCCCTATCGAGCTTTTGGCATGTTAACGACCTGCTAAGAGCGTTGTTATGGTGGGCCACATTATTTGGGATCCACTAAATATTATTTGGACCAGCCCAATTAAGGCTCGCTTTGACTACACATGTTTGTTCGTTTGTATGGCATCCAGGAAATGTTTGGGCGTGTTGGCCCCCATTTCAACGATATAGCATATTCAAGAATTATCCTACTCTATACTATCGCCTCTAAAAAACATACACTATACAATAAAAAGACTAAGGCATAGAAACGTAGAATAATCCTACACTATAGAATAAAGAAATTACAGCCGAATATACCCATTGGGCATTATAGTTTGGCACCAGTAATAATAAAGTGTACATAAACAGCAAATTACCTACACTGGACAAATAAAGCTCATACATCATGGACACGCATCAAAAGAACTTACCATTTGAACTATAATCTCTTCAGAAAATAGGTTGGCCGGATTCATATAGCACAAATTCCAGTCTGCAAAATCTCCAATTCCTTCGTGGTTACCTCAGTGTCGTGTTTCATTTTTATGACTCCTGCATCTAATACCTGCATGTCCAGTCTCAACTTGTTGATTGTACGTTGAGAATCATGTACACGTTGTCTTGCCACCTCTAGTTGATGCTCGAGAACATCAGCACATTCCAATTCCAATCCATATTCATTGGGAATCAGCCATGCTGCACTGCTCGGAGATCTTTGTGTTGACGTCACTTCATCCTGAAATGTTTCTGTAAGTACACATGACTAGGGCAAAAATATAGTTACAACAGTGAAGCGAGCAAGACACACTATTTTGTACATGGCAAAACAGGACTAACAATAATGTTACACGTCATGAAGCATAAGCAGGTGATATTTTAAAAATTATAAAAATGGTAGTTTGTGCAGCCCGCATACAGAAATCTCTCTTAGCTCACCAGAGGAGCATGATGTTGGGGCCAAATCCAAATCACAAACAAGTTACAAATTTAGGCAGCATGTTGCGTATAAGTAAGCAAGAAGTTGGCCATTTTGTAGCTCAATTAAAGTCTTAGGGAGCATAATGAACAGCAAAGGGATTCATACAAAACTACTACAACAAGTAAAACTATGCAATCATTAGCCTAGTATAAACTAGATTGTGAGCCTCATGCAGTAATAGTTAGTTAATGGACTTCAAAGCTTCAGGCACACTTCGCCAGAGTAATTAAATGGTAAGGCCTTTAATTATGTCAACTAATAGTTATACAAGTACCCAACATCAGGCATCATTGTTTGGGCATCTCATTAACTGAGGACAAATAAAGCAATTGAAAAGAGCAAATTAACTATGCCTGAAACAAACAAGGAATTTAGTTGTTGAGTTGGATACAGTGACTTACCTTAACTGGTTGAACAGGCTCAGCACTGCTCCTACTTCTCTTGCAAGGCTCCTTCCTAACATCTTGTACTTGGAAATCCTCAATCCTATCTTCATTGCACCCCCTCTGCAAGGTGACACAAACTAGTTACTCGTCTCCTTGGAAGATAAATATGCATACTTTCCAGTCTGTGAACAACACAAAAGGATGAGATTATAACAAAACAACACCACATAATAAAACATGCCACATCTCTTGCACTTGCACACAATGAAATGAGTATTTACTATATGTGCACTATGTAAAAACTAGGCATACCTTCGAACTGGATCTCCAGGTACTCTTGGAGAGCCTACTTTAGTGTACAGCCAAACCTTTATGTCACCTATGAGTTAGACAAGCCCCCACTACAGCAGCCCTTAGTGTTTAAATAGTTGACACACTCTGTTAGAGTGTTAGGTCAAGAACAACAAGTAATCAAAGCAAACAGTCCTAGTATGGCTGGCTGATGCAAACAAGCAATTGAACAGATGTGTGAGCAAATCTTACATATTAAGAAAAGAAGCAAAGAAGGAGGCTTAAAGACCATCACTTGACTGGCCAGATTTAAGGGGCATTTAAACATCATGTGCAATGTATGAACTAACATAAACATTGCATATTCTAGATTCTACAATGGAATGCACATGTATTAGGTTATGCCATGTATGATGATGCCTAAATGTACACTATAGCAGGCAGGAGTGATTCATCATTTCACGCACAATTGAATTGTAGGTTAAGGGCCAGTTCTATTCCGCCTTTTCAGAGCTTATTGTCAAAATAAGCCATAAAAGATGTAAAGAAGTCATTTTTTATGGGCTTGGGCTTAACTTATTTCCTTTGGAAGGGGGGTGTTTCGGGTAGAAGCTCACTAAAAATTGAAGGGAAGGGGAATAGTGAAATGACTCTATTGTCTGCCTATATTACACTCAAAATGCAACTGCTCACACCCCCGTCACACCTGACCCTCAAGTAAAAACAAATACGCAAGCGTTCGTTGCCCGACCCGCTTGCATCTCCTCTCCCCTTCCCCTCTACCTCGATCTCCTGCCTGCAGCGCTAGGGTTCCTCCAGCGAGCCATCGCCATTGGTCCCATCTGGCCTGCTCCTCGACGATGCTTTGTCTAGCTAGGCTACATGGCCGGCGGGTAGGGCCAAATCTCTCCGGCCGCTCATCCCTCTAGCGTCACCCCTCATTCTCATGGTCTCCAGTAGCTGCTCCACTGTGGTCCGTCCAATGCACTACTCCGGCGGGCGCCACGCAACTACGGTCGATGCCACAATGCGGCAGAAGGCACCTTATTTCCCCTCCTCCTAGGCCGTGGCCTTGAGGTGCTGTTGAAGGATGAGCTCATCCAACAAGGTGAGGATCTCCTCTGGATTTTTGCCAATTTTTTATTTCGATCCACTATATGATCAATTGCTATGAGCTGCTTCTGCTGCTGTTATATGACGCATTGCTATGAGTTGCTCCTGCTACTGCTATATGATGAATTGCTATGAGTTGCTGCTGCTATATGATGAATTGCTATGAGCTGCTACTGCTATATGATGAGTTGCTATAAGCTGCTCCTGCTGCTGCTATATGATGAATTGCTATGAGCTGCTGCTGCTGCTGCTATATGATGAATTGCTATGAGTTGCTCCTGCTGCTGCTATATGATGAATTGCTATGAGCTGCTCCTACTACTGCTATATGATGAATTGCTATGAGCTGCTGCTGGAATATGATGAATTGCACACTGTTGCTGCTGCTAGTGTATGATGAGTTGCTATGAGCTTTGCTGCTATATGATGCTTTCAGGTGGTGCTGCTATATGATAATAACCAGCCACTTGGACCATCGAATTTCAATACATAATTGTTCTTCATTTAAATGTGGGTCATGCATTCTTCATTTAAATTAGGCAATGGGATCTCTATGGAAGACATTGACCAAAGTAAATTGTGCCAAGTAGATGGTGTCTTTGTATTTGCATTTTCAACAATTAGTGATGGTATGTCTTCCAATCATATTAATTACTGCACTGGGTTCAATTTGTGATGTTTGCAAGTCAAATTATTTTTCATACGGGCAGCAAAATGACAAAATATAATGCAATCTAGACTTTTCACTGATCATACCAAAGATAAGCTGAAAAGGAAGGCAATAAAAAGAATTGGTTGGCTTATTACCTGGAGCTTATATTCACATGTGCTTATTTTCTTAGGATAACTCATAATAACTGTCCCTAAGAAACTTGGCCAATAGAACTGACATACAAATAACATGTCATGATGATTTCAATGGAGGAGTGACCTACCATAGCACATTGTATAGGCTCACTGATACCTCTCCTTTTTTTGCGATGTTCCATGAAATTGCCACATACATCTTGTACTTTTTCATTGTGTAACCCTATCTGCAAGTTGACATGGCTAATTTCAGACATCTCTACATGATAATACATTGCATATCCCTTGCGCATATTTAAACCACCAATTAACGATTGTGTGCATAGCATAAACTAGCCATGACTCTATGTGCTGGACTAGCAGGCACTCTAAGGGAGCCTAATGTAGTGCACTGGAATTCCTACATGCCACCTATGATTTTGTGTAATGTACTACCTCTGTTCCTAAATATATGTCTTTGTAGAGATACCAGTATGGACCACATACAAATGTATATAAATGCATTTTTGAGTGTAGATCCACTCATTTTGCTCTGTATGTAGCCTATAGTGGAATCTATAGAAAGACTTATATTTAGGAACGGAGGTATGAGGTAGTATCATGTATGACATCTACATATCTAATTTAGCAGCCGATAGTGGAAATCATTGTCTACACAAAGGGATTACTGGTTGAAAATCCTACAAAAGCATGCTGGCAGGCACACAACAATACAAGAGAGAGAGACGCTCTTACAAGATCATTGCAATGCCTCAGTCCAGGATCTTGGTTGGCCAAGCTGTTAGATTCAGAAGAAACATCGTCCTTGTAGTTTTTGCCAGCTGCATAACATGTAACAATGACCTGTTAGTATATTTGAAGTACATCGGGCAGGTGATGCTGGACGGGTTTAAAGGTGACAAGTACCTAGGCCGTGGCGGGTGCTTGGCATCTTGATAGACGGTGGGAATCAGGTTAGAAACGTCAAGGGTGATGATGCTGCGCTTGCTATTGGGGGTCCGGTAAGGAGATCTAGAACTGTCGAGTAGGGTGTTTGTGGAGCGACTCCGGTAGGGTGGACTATGGTGTGGGCGAAGCGGATATGTGGTCGTGGACGAGGGCGTCGGTGAAGCTTCTCCGGTGGTTGGGTTCAGGATGGTGTCGATGATGCGGATCTGCGGCCGTGGACGGGGCGTCAGAACCTGCTCTGGTAGGTTGGATTAGGGTGCAACGAAGCGGATCTGAGGCCGTGGACTGGTGAGTTGGCAAAGCAGTCCCGGTAGGGTTGATAATGGTATAGGCGAAGCTACTCCGGAGGGTTGATGATGGTGTCAGCGAAGCGGCTCCAGTAGGGTTGAGAATGGTATAGGCGAAGCTACTCTGGTAGGGTTGATGATGGTGTCAACGAAGCGGCTCCGGTAGGGTTGAGGAAGGTGTCGGCGAAGAGGATCAGAGGCCATCGAAGGGGGGGGGGTGATGGTGCGGCTCCGGGGGGTGTGGACGAAGCATCTCCGGTGGGGAGTATGAAGGAGCTGCTGCAGATGCGCTGCAGTTGACGAGAGTACCGGCGAAGCAGATCCGGCGCCATGGAGAAGGTAGGCACTGAATGGGTTGTGGTACAGTGGTGGATGAGCAGTCTACTTGTTTCTAGGTGAGGTGGGTGGGGTAGATGCGGCCGCAGAAGCAGATACGGTGAGGTGGACGCCGCTGGTAGTGAATGGGCTCTGGTACGCTGGTGGATGAGCAGTCTAGGGTTTGAGAGGGGAGGGGTAGAAAGGCCGATGAAGTACAGACGGCGTGATGTGATGCTCTGGTGTTGTGGAGTTAGTCATTTTTGCGGGAGGGGAGAGGAAATGGGGGTGCCGTGTGGTGGGGGGAACCAGAAGTTACCAAAGTAGCTCTGACCTATTATGTAGATGAGAGGGGGTATTTTAACTATTGTTCCCCATGCACCAAGGACAAAAGGGGAATTTCGCATGCTAAAGACTAGGTGGAGGAAATTTTAGAAGGAGGCGGGAGATTTTGCCGCCCACGGGATTGTTCGTATCCAGTTTCAACTAATTTTGGACCGTGCTAGCGGGAAGGTCATGCAAGACTGTGCACACAGGGCACGCGTCAACAGTTAATAACTGGTGTGAAGTCCATCCCAGAAAAAAAGATAATAACTCGGGATGATGCACCAATAACTTGGACGTTCACACGGGCGCGGCCAATTGTACAGGTGTAGAGGCGCGTTCACAAAAAAGGGATCAAACGCTCAGCCTATGTATTTCTCGTGTAAATAGATAATTTAGTGCCATTGGTTATTTACTTTAAACATAATGCATTGACGTGTTAGTGTAGAGGTGCACAAAAAGAAGTGGATATTGTAATCCCACAAAAGAAATGGATATTGTAGGCCGCTACTTAAAAGTGTTACCTCATATGATTACATAGCCTCCATTTCATAAATTGCGTACCCGTTGAATTCATATATAAATATTACATATATTACTTCATAATAGAACCTTAAATCATCGAAGACTAATGAATTTAAATGCAAGACTAACAATGATGCATGTACATGATAGCTACATTGGTTGTTTGAAGAAACATCACTCTAACTTTGGCATGCACAATTGAAATGGTTTACTTAGATAGAAAAAATGTGATATGTGAGTGTCCAATCTTTATAGCGTTGAATCGATATTGTACCTTTGGCCATGATACGAAGTAGATATTGATTTATGTTCAAGCGATGCACATCCACGATCGCTAGATAGTGATACGTGAATGAATTGTGCAATCTCTCTTAGACGCATACATATCTCATTTCCCCGTGGGCATCGGAATCACACATGCGCACTTCGTGTATTTCTCTCCCTTCATCAAGGTTAGAATTCATCTTTCTACCCCGTCCTACAAGTCTATCACACAGAAACACACACGCTCTCTCTGTCGAACATGCCCACCCCTTTAATTCCGCCCACCCATGGCCACTAATGTCTCAAAGTATAATTATGTCTCTCACACATATGCCTAATGTTAACTCGAGTTCCGGAACCATATGAATACATACAATGGGATTCCAGCAAAGCACCTCTTGTTTTGAGATTTCGCTCTCTCTCTCTCTCTCTCACACACACACACGCACACGGGCGCGTAGACATTGTTTCTTGCTTCATTTTTTTGGCACTTGCATGCACACTGTTTGTTTATCTGCGCGATGCTTTAAGTATGCCTCGCACACATGCTATCTACCTATCGCTTAATATAGATATGTGTCACACAAACTCCTTCTCCCTACTAGCAAGATGCCCATGCGTTGCATGGAACATCAAGATGCATTTGTATGAGTAGTTTATCTTGTGGGAGAAAATAATGAATGAGAGAAGGCCTTATTTGCAAATGTGAAGAGGGGTGTGGGTATCTTTTTGCAAAATTGCCATAGTTTCCTTCCTATCTGTCGAATATAAATCGGATGGCCAATATTGCAGGATGGCAGACACACCATCATCACCAACTCTGTTTTTTATAATAGTAAAGATATGTAAGTGTCACTGCCCCCCCCCACACCCACACCCACACACTTCCCAACACCGAGGGAGTAGGGTGACACCTTGATCTAGATGCTAATCTATCGACCGGCTTCTTTGTCAAACACACACACACACACACACACACACACACACACACTACCCGACACCGAAGGAGTAGGGTGGCACCTCGATCTTCATAGTAATCTATCTACTAATTCTCTCTCAAACACACACACACACTCGCTATAGTTGTGCCTCTGTGCCTACCACACACACTCTCGATACGTCTTTCTCTCCCTCCCCCCTCCCCACCCTAAC
>NC_041389.1:292628507-292675332 GCF_002162155.2 Triticum dicoccoides
GCAGAAGGGTGACAACTCGATCTGGTCTTAATATGTTAATTGGTTTCTCTCTCAAACATTATGTCTCTGTGCCTCGCTTAGACACACTCGATATGTATTTCTCTCCGTAGCCCCCTCGATATGTAGACTTCTCGCGCGCGCTCAGCTGTAGTGATGATGACGCTGAACCCAGTGTGCCTTGTTTTTACTGGCCTCATGTGATAGTTTTCACCCTGTTTTCTATTAATTCACAAGGCAACATTTTCTTTGTTACTACTAGTGAATCTGAAATCATTCAGGGCAGACATAAAATATATCACTTCAAGCCAATTATCGCAGTAACTATTTTAAAAGAAACTAGCTAGATGCCCGTGCGTTGCATGGAACATCAAGATGCATTTGTATGAGTAGTTTATCTTGTGAGAGAAAAGGATGAACGAGGGAAGGACTTATTTGCAAACGTGGAGAGGGGTGTGGGTATCCTTTTGCAAAATTGTCATAGTTTCCTTCCTATCCGTTAGATATAAATCTGATGGCCTATATTATAGGATGGCACGCACACCTTCATGACCAACTCTGTTTTCTACTCCCTCCGTTCCTAAATATTTATCTTTTTAGAGATTTCAACAAGTGACTACATACAGAGCAAAATGAGTGAATCTACACTCTAAAATATGTCAACATACACATTTGTATGTGGTAGTCCATTTGAAATCTGAAAAAGACAAATATTTAGGAACAGAGGGAGTATAAGAGTATACATGGAGATATATCTCTAGCATGGTCCACAACAAAAATGTGTTGGACTGGTTAGTGCCCGACGCGATGACCTGAGTTCGAATTCTGCCTTTAACTTTAGATTTTTTATATTATATATTACTTATTTAATATATACTTCTTTCACTATTGTACTGACAGTGGAACCCACAGAGTACTTAGAATACAAGATTAAGGATGGACTTGCTTCTTTTTAACTTTCTGTACGAAGCTGTAGCCACCCTGCAAGTCACGTGTACACTATACATGCAATTAACTTTTTATAGAGGGGGAATCATACACACAATTAACTCAAATGGATTGGATATGACTCTATTATTTCCAGCATAAGAGCATCTCCAACGGTAGCTGACAAATTTCCTCCCGCTTCCTTCCGCGGAGGATGACATCAAACGCCAGTGGCATACATTTTCACAACTCTAACCAACTAGATGAAATTCGTGCAAACATGGACTGATTTCATATAAGCATGAAGGATTTCGTATAAAAAAGTTGGATCTTCATATAAACATAATGGATTTCATTACATTTACATGAACTAAACGGTGCTAATCCGGCTCTCTTGGTATAATTAATACTCCCTCTGTCCAGAAATACTTATCCTAGAAATGGATGTATCTAGACTTATTTTAGTTATAGATACATCCAATTTATCCATTCTTAGAAAAAATATTTCCTGCCATCCGGAGAAGGAGTACCTAATCCAAATGGCCGCCCGCAGATCCCTTTGTCTTCCTCATGTCCGGCAGACACTCGCGGGGTCAACGAAGGTCCTCGGAAGAGACGAAGCAGCAAAGAAACCACCTGAATGCGCAGTCGTCGCCTCGGGGTGGCTTTCATGGGACCCAAGTGGCGGCGGCCTCCCGTGTTCTAATTCTCCTCGATGATGGCGGCGGACATGGAGAACCTGGCCACCAACTCGTCACTCTCCACGCACCTGGCTTGTGTCTCTGCCTGCATGGCGCTGCCGCAGGCACGGGAGGCGCGCCCACAGACACGGGAGGCGCGTCCATCGCAGACACTGGTGGCGCGGCACGACACGGTAGCGACAACGCCCGTACCGGTGTGCTCGCCGCCATGCCGGGGTGCAGCAACTCGCCGCTCCTCATTGAGTTGAACTGGAGCGGCGAGTTGTTGAACCACGCGCCGCCTTGGGGCGACAACTGGCTCCGTCGGGCCAAGTGAGGTTGGTGAAGCATCGGGCGACCTCGCCCGTATCCGGAGGGCTCGGTGGGCCACCCAGCCGGGAAATATGCCGGAGAACGGCTCCTCAGAAGCCATCAGAAGAGTGGAGAAAATGGTGAAGGAGGAGATGGGGGAGCGGCAGAGGGGTGCGATTCTTGCCCCTGTCTGTCTAGCCTCGTTTAAATAGAGGGCGGACGGTAGGAGCTTGGCCGGCATCTGGCCTCGTTTAAACTGAGGGCAGACGAGAGGAGCTCGGCCGGTGTTGCGTTTAATTCTGGCCCGCTCATGAACGGATGTGTGGCCGAAGTGGTTTCTCAGTTTGCATGCGGGTTTAACGGATGGGTTTGATGGAGGCGAGAAGGCGTGTTCAGCCGGGCGTGCAGCGAGTGGTGCAGTACTATTTGATTTGACAGCGGGTGGCGCAATTCCCTATACAGCTTTAATGCAGACAGGGGAGGGAGTATGGTTCCTGAAATGTTGAACGGCCAATAATGCATCCTCCTTCAATTAGCATCGTGAATGCATGAGGGAAGTAATGGGAGAAGGGTCGGGAAAAGAGGCTGCACGATGTGAGTGCAACGCAGTTTGCACTCATATAAAGGCGCCCCTCCATTCCAATGCATCTACCACATCGTATGCACCTAAGCATTTGCCTAAGCACCTACACTAAGCGCAAAAGTGCTCACTCCAGACCCATGGCGGCGATGCGCGCGAGCGGCCAGCGGCTGTGCCAGATGGTCCACGACGCCGGCCTGGGGCATGGCGCCGAGGATCGTCTCCAGACGGTGTTGGCGACCGACTGGTGGATGGCCGCCATCGACGCCAACTACGACTCTCAGTGTGACCAGATGATCGTTGCCACCACCAACAAGTTCACCGTCCTCAAGAAGCTCATGGATGACATCGTCGTACTCCTCTAGCCCTGTAACATCCCAAAATTCTAAATTTTGGAATGTTATATTAAATAAATAGTTTTGATTGATTGTTTGATTGTGGTGTGGTTGCTTGTGTGAAATTGAGTGAAATTTGAATCTTTTTGAAATTTAAATGAGAGGGAATGAAATGACTTTCCCAAAATTTCACCTTGCAATTATGATCTCCATGAATTCAAATTCTTTTCAAATACAAAACCGTAGAGAGAAGATGACATGACATCTTCCATTTAAATAAATGAAAAGGGTTTTGAAAAGATTTGAATTCTATTTGGAACTATTTCTAATTCAGAAACTTTAAGCAACTCAATGATTTTCATGAGAAAAGATAAAATGACTTCTTCAAAACATATGAAATATGAGTTAGAAGTTTCAAAGAATTCAAATTTAAAGTCCCTTTGAAATTATTTTCAATTTGGAGTTATTTGGGTTTTATTCAAATTATTTTTCTCCAAAAGTAAAATATATGGAAAATAGGGTAAAATGATTCCCTACAGTAGAAAATTGGAGAGAAATAAATTTGGAAATCATTTTGGTATTTTTAAAATGATTTTTATTGGGTTTTACTATAGTTGTAGCACTCTTTGCTTTATTTGAATTTTTGCTGAATTTATTTTGATGCTAGAAAAATGTTCAGGTTTTAGAAAATATGTTTCTGAAAATTTCTATATATAAGATGCCTATGTAAATTTTTAATTTTATTTTTGTTATTAAGCTTTCCTTTCTGTTTCTATTTGAAAACTCAGTACGTGCGGCCAAATTTTATCCGTCGCCCACGTGCAGAGTTCACCCAGGCTGGCCCATATTGTATTTTTTTTTGGTTAAACTTTTTTTTCTTTCTTTTGTGTTTGAGAAAAGAAAAAAAACTGCCACACGCGCGCGGGCTGGCCGACCGAAGCTTTAGGCCCATGCGCTTTTCTCTTCTCTCTTTCTCCTTTTCGTCTACGCTTAGTCCCATATTGCCTAACCTTTGACCCCTAAGTCCCTTTTGTACCTATAAATATAGACCCATAGAGTCTTTTCTCTATCTAATAGGTACCTTTCTTCGTATTTTTTTATACTTCCATAGCTTATTACTTTTAGACTAGTGTACTTATAAATTAGTCCCTGTATTTGCATTTTAAGACTAGAATTCTTTTAGTCATAGCCTTTTTCTTCTGTAAAACAGCCACTGATTTTTCAAATAGCCATAACTTTTTAATCGTTCATCCAAATTAGATGAAACCAACGCCAATATTTTTGACTTGATTCTACCTATCTAATGAATCTATCAAATAATTTTTTTTGCAACTCCCAAATGTCGAAATTTGTTCAGATTCCTACTCAAATTTCTTTTGATCAAATCTTTTTATCCGTACCTCCGTTTTCGATGAAACCAACGCCTAAGTCTTCGTAACGATCCCCTTTATCCAATAAACCAACTTTAACATGTTTTTTGACAATTTAAAATTTGTGTTTAGTTCAGATTAGTATTCGATCTTGTTTCATCTGTAACTTCAGTTTTATAAATCCGTTTTAGTTGATTCTTTTTGCAAATCGAAGCTCTTGACCTAAACTTTCTGATAAGGCTAAATCCACCTAATTTTGGTGCTGTTAGAGATTTTTTGTTGTTGCAAGAGTTAATTACTTGTTGCAAGAGTTAATTACTTGTTTTCGAAGCTTTCCAAGATCTTTTCTTCGATTCTTTTGCATAATTGCTTATGTGTGGTTACATTTGATATCTTACGATAGATTGAACAGAGTGTGATGAGTAGAACTATCAGGAGTTATGAGTGCGAAGGATCTTCATCAACAGTACAGGCAAGTTCACACTTTGATCGTATTTTTCATACCCAGTTTTTATGATTAGCTTCAACCCTCAAACATTGCATGAGTAGGTTTAATAACATGTGGGTACTGGGAAGTAGTTGATGAGGTAGGAACCTATTGTCTTATATTCAAACCCTTGGGTGTTACTACGTTATGCTTATACTGCTATGCTATGCTCGTAGACGTGGATTGGTTTTGAGAGAATTCATGAAAGATATGAGAGTTATTGTTAATTTAAGGTTTAACTTAAGATGGCTACTTTAACACACATCTGGGTGGATTGGTTGGGGCACCCTGGAGCACCCAGTGGTTTGCCCGGGCACCTGGAGAACCCAGTGCTTGCCCAAGAGGATCCCGGAGTACCCGTGTGATCACCTTATGGAATGCCACCCAGGCTTAAAGGGGTCATAAGATTATTCATACTAGAAACTTCCGTGTGCAGCCACAAGTCATTATGGGCTCTGGCATAGTTGAGTAAGTTGCGTGAGCTCTTGAAGAGGTAGACTAGCAGATGTAGGGGATGTAGGTGGTACTGTCTACCCGGAGTAGAGAGTTAATGCTTATGAAAGATTGTGTCTCGGTCATCCGTTTCTCAAACATCATGAAGTGCGAGAAATTCAACGGAGGAGATCGAGTCTTGTGGGGAAAAGTGCGCAAACCTCTGCAGAGTTTATAAACTAATCATGATTAGCCGTGTCCCCAGTTATGGACATATTGAGTATCTGGTACTTGAATTATTGATTTGATCTCATCACTCTATTTAATGAAATTGTTGGGTTATAATTATTACTTTGGGATTGAGTTGGAGGAACCTTCTCAATATTTTCAACAAACTTTGTAGTTAAATAATTATATTCCTTTGTTGTAGGGAAAAACTGACTTTATGCAAAATTAAACTTAGAGCCTCCACCAGCCAAATATGCATGTAGTGATAGCTATTATTCATCATTATCCTATGGTGTGAATTTGCCAGTACATTCAATGTACTGACCTACATGGTTGCAACGTCTCATGTTGCAGGATTCTTACGACGAGTAAGTGATATGTTAGGGTTACGATTTCTACACTCAACTTTGCCGTTGGCTCCACAACCTTGATGTTACTTCCGCTATATGGATTGAGGTAATAGTATTTACGTTACTTTATACATGTGATTTACCTCTGTTATAAATCCTCGAGTAATGTGTGTGTCAACATACCGATCCAGGGATGACACTTAAGCACAGAGACTTGACCGTCTGAGGTCGGGTGGTTACAAGATGGTACTAGAGCACATGTTGACTGTAGGACATGACCCTAGAGACTGGCAAGCCCATAGGAAAAATTTTCTCTAAAAACTTTATTTTCAAAAAGATATTTTACCTCTCTTCTTTTTTGAGATTTATCAAATATTCCCTTTTAGTTAGACCATACCCCTTTCCCCTTTTGACCACACAAAGATACGACTGATGAGACCACTCCAAGAAGTACAAGATATCGGACAACTAAGACCACTTTGGAATAAAGAGGATTTTTACCGCGCATTACAATGATAAAAACTACAACGATTGAAGACTCCGAAAACTAGAAGAATTTGAAGGTTCTGAAGAATTTCCAAATTAGTATGACCTAGGAAGGCTACCCTTATGGAACTTGGCGGACTATGGAAGTTGTCGATACCCGAGATCAAGTTGTGTTGGAGAAAGACCAGAACATGGAGCGTAAAACTCAAAGTTTTGTCAAGAAAACCCTAAGGCAGAAGATATCAACTATGGAATGATAGTTCATGTCAATGACCAGGGCAGAAACATGGATATCCAAGATGATATCGCCCGCTTATGCTATTGTCACCGTGATGAGTTAAGCATGCATTTCTTCGGAAGGATTGGATGGTAGAAGGCCGATGGAGCACGTGTCAACAAAAGATGAAGTTTTAACCTTAGCTGGTGTATCACTAGGATCTGGAGTATTACATCAAGAAGTTTAGGGTGGAACTTTAGGAAGCCGTATTTGACAAGGGAGCATTTCGTGAAGAACTCAGGACCCAGAAGCTGAAAGTAGCCAAGCTGGAGGAGCAAAACCTCGAGATACCGGAGATTCGTCGGGAACTGAAGGACAGTAGGACCATGGTTCATGCCAAGGATATTGAAACCTAGAAGTTTGGAACGCAACTCCAGAGATATTAGAGGACGTCACGAGAGACTTCGTGTCAATAGAAATGATCTGGCAGAAGAACTTGAGAAGGACAAGTACGATCGGAAGAAGCCATCGGAGACATGAACAAGACTTGAAGAGTTTGGCGATTTTGAAGATTTATTGACCTTTAGAAGACCAAACTCCTGTTATATACCTATGCTAGATGCGACGGTTGTGAGCTGTCATTTGTTTGATGTTTTTCCGACAGCCACAAAATAAAATCTGTCTTTTCAAAACTATTGTTTGTATTGTGTGTATCCCCCTATCTCTCTTATCTCACCCCAAAACCCCTGGACCCAATAGAGGATGAATGGAGATGAGCTCATATTATCTGGACCGATGACTCAATTGGAGACGGACCGATCGATTCAGAATATGGAAAGTTACATGAAGAATAACACTATAGCCGGAAACGATATGACCCAGCATGCTCTTCAGTGCTTTGAAAGAGGTGCTGCTACTTGGTGGAGGATGTACCAAACCATCAATGGATGGCAAGGAGTAACCACTTGGAAAGAATTTAAGTTGACTTTGCCAAAGTCTCGTCTTGTGTTCCCGAATTTGAAGCCTTATGGAAATGATATGAAGAAACTCTGCGCATGCAAGCTTTGTGGAGAAATAGGACACAACCATAAAGAACACAAGGATGAATGCCCTAATTGTGAGGGACGTCACCCAGCTGAAGAATGCCCAACTAGGTTGATTGCTTGTTTCTTGTGTGAAGGGACTACCCACTACCCTGCTCAGTGTCACAGTTACCCCATGATACAAGGAACCGTTCAGCAGAAGAAAGAAACAATGAAAGGAGCCCTCAAGGAAACTTTAGAAGAACCTGTGATGAAGGAAGAGGTGGTGGACACACCGGAAGAAGACCCTGCACCAAGTCATGCTATTCATGTGGAGAAGGAGGACACATCTCCCAGAATTGTTTGAAGGGGGATCTAGTAGAATTCCCGACAGAGGAAGTAGAGTATGACCCACAGGAAATAGAAGCCCTGATTGGCACGGAAAGGACCAGGAATGGAAATAGATTGGATTCCAGGAAGGACCTGAGTCATAACACCTGTTTCAGGTGCAAGGATTCAGGGCACTACTTTAGCAGTTGCCCAAAAAGGAAGCCAAGGACCCAAGGAGGCTATGTAATCACAAGGAAACCACGAGACTTGTCTGAAGTAGTATGTTTCTGCTGGAATGAAGCAGGGCACTTTGCTAGATATTGTCCCAAAGAGAAGGAGGCTTGTGCTAAATAGTTGAGTTTGCAACAAAAGAAATGTAGTAGTAGTAGCGAGAGCAATTCTTCTATATTGAGATGTTGAGTTGAGGCATCTAATGGAAATGCAGGAGATTGTAATTATTTGAGAATCAATGAAGTTAGCAGTGATTTGGATTTTATGAATTGTTACTCTATGAAGAAAGATTTTGACCATTTTCGAGGATACAAGAAATATGGTCTATGGATGAATTTGTGCATCTCAAGGGTCGTAGTATCCTGTGAGCACACTTGACCTCTGGAAAGGAGTAAGATATTCCAGGGAGTGGACCTTGGAAAAATTAACTACGAGTTCTATCTCGATATGTGGGATACCCTAAGAGTATGGAGAGATGAAGTACTATTGGATATAAAGGAGGTATAATGTTAGTAATAAGGAGCAATTGTAACTCTATGACGAGTCGGGGTAATCACATTTTAGTTTGGAACCAATAGAAGGAAGGGAGACGGTACCATTGGATGGATTTAAGAATGCTAGGAAGGTGGAGGTTGGAATAGTGATTAGTTACCCCGAGGATGAGTTCAAGGTTTACAAGTGATGAGATGGGCCATAACCCACAGGCCCCAGGACTTGCCAAGAAGCAAGCACACTCTTGCTGAAGGAAAAACCCTGGAAGTGGATATGTCTATATCAACCGACGATTTTATAGGAGCAACGCAAAACCTGAGAGTTGTGAAGGAACGATAGATGTTTGTTTGGCTTGTAGAATCAATGGATTTATTCGAACTTGGTTCGTCGACAAGAGAAATTCTGCAATGCTTGTGAGGACGACCGAGTGTTAGATTGCGAGATTCGCTGAATCATATACAAGGTAATGATTTGGGTGCGGAATGGATTGATCACCATGCCGACTTACTCTTATTATTCGGCTTGCTATGTGGGATGGTAAATCTGAGTGACTTACCTATAGTAGAGCAACGACGATCAAAACCTTGTTTGAACCTTAGAATGGTATGCCAATTTTCCCCCTTGTATAAGGCAGTTGTTGCCAAACATAGGTCATACGGTGAGAAATGAAGCCTAGACCCATCTCCTCCAGGAGAAACCATAAATTATTGCCCACCATGAGATATCGATAGTTGTTTAGTATTGGCGCTAGACCCGTCAGCTAAGAAGGCCAGTCACAAAGGTACCGTACCAAGATGAAATGGACATAAGAATCGAGGGAAAAGGTTATGCCACTACCAGAAGAGCCCAAAGAAGGAATTTCCCCGGGAATCTAAGATGATCGACACTGTCAAGAATAAGGACAGAATATATGAGCATTGATGGAACCATAACAATGCTTCTAAGGGTGGTAGCACCCCAGACCCCCTGTGATGATCGATGCATTTTGAGAAGACCCCGACCCTAACTTATTTCTTTCTAGCCTCTCTGAATCTCGAGGACAAGATTGATTTTAAGGGTGGTAGGTTTGTAACATCCCAAAATTCTAAATTTTGCAATGTTATATTAAATAAATAGTTTTGATTGATCATTTGATTGTGGTGTGGTTGCTTGTGTGAAATTGAGTGAAATTTGAATCTTTTTGAAAGTTAAATGAGAGGGAATGAAATGACTTCCCAAAATTTCACCTTGCAATTATGATCTCCATGAATTCAAATACAAAACCCTAGAGAGAAGAAGACATGACTTCTTCCATTTAAATAAATGAAAAGGGTTTTGAAAAGATTTGAATTCTATTTGGAACTATTTCAAATTAATAACTTTAAGCAACTCAATGATTTTCATGAGAGAAGATAAAATGACTTCTTCAAAACACATGAAATATCAGTTGGAAGTTTCAAAGAATTCAAATTTAAAGTCCCTTTGAAATTATTTTCAATTTGGAGTTATTTGGGTTTTATTCAAATTATTTTTCTCCATAAATAAAATATATGGAAAATAGGGTAAAATGATTCCCTACAGTAGAAAATTGGTGAGAAATAAATTTGAAAATCAATTTGGTATTTCTAAAATGATTTTTATTGGGTTTTACTATAGCTGTAGCACTCTTTGCTTTATTTGAATTTTTGCTGATTTTATTTTGACGCAATAAAAATGTTCAAGTTATAGAAAATATTTTTCAGAAACCTTTGATATATAATATGCCTATGTACAATTTTATTTTTATTTTTGTTATTCAGCTTTCCTTTCTGTTTATATTTAAAAAAAACAGTACATGCAGCCAAAGTTTATCCGTTGCCCACGTGCACAGTTCACCGAGGCCGGCCCATATTGTATTTTTATTTTTTTGTTTATGTTTGTGGAAAGAAAATTGTTTCTTAATTTTCTTTCTTTCTTTTTTTTGTGTTTGAGAAAAGAGAAAAAAACTGCCGCACGCGCGCGGGGCCGGCCGACCCAAGCTTTAGGCCCATGCGCTTTTCTCTTCGAGTCTCTTCTCTCTTTCGTCTAGTTTAGTCCCACGTTACCCCTAAGCCTTTTTTTCACCTATATATATAGACCCATAAAGCCTCCAAAAATCATCTGATTTGGGTTAGATCAATATTTTGGTTTGACTAGATTCATTAAAGAAAAATATTTTTTTCCTCTCCGGCGGGACTTCTGGAATTCTCTTTCCGAAGTCGTCTTTTCTCTATCTAATAGGTACCTTTCTTCCTATTTTTTTTATACTTCCATAGCTTAGTATTTTTAGACTAATGTACGGTAGAATAATTAGATTTAAAAATTAGTCCCTGTATTTACATTTTAAGACTAGAATTCTTTTAGCCATAGCCTTTTTATTCCGTAAAACAACTTGGCCCTGATTTTTCAAATAGTCATAATTTTTTACTCGTTCATCCAAATTAGACGAAACCAACGCCAATATTTTCGACTTGATTCTACCTATCTAATGAATCTATCAAATAATATATTTTTTTCAACTTTCAAATTTCGAAATTTGTTCAGATTCATACTCAAATTTCTTTTGATCATATCTTTTTATCCGTACCTCCGTTTTTGATGAAACCAACGCCTAAATCTTCATAACGATCCCTTTATCCAGTAAACCAACTTGAACATGTTTTTGAAAATTTAAAATTTGTGCTTAGTTCAGATAAACGCAAAAAGAATCAACTAAAATGGAGTTAGACCATACCCCTTTCCCCTTTTGACCACACAAAGATACGACTCATGAGACCACTCCAAGAAGTACAAGATATCGGACAACTAAGACCACTTTGGAATAAAGAGGATTTTTACCGCACATTACAATGATAAAAACTACAACGGTTGAAGACTCCGAAAACTAGAAGAATTTGAAGGTTCTGAAGAATTTCCAAATTAGTATGACCTAGGAAGGCTACCCTTATGGAACTTGGCGGACTATGGAAGCTGACGATACCCGAGATCAAGGTGTGTTGGAGAAAGACTGGAACATGGAGCGTAAAAATCAAAGTTTTGTCAAGAAAACCCTAAGGCAGGAGATATCAACTATGGAATGATAGTTCATGTCAATGACCAAGGCAGAAACATGGATATCCAAGATAATATCGCTCGCTTATGCTATTGTCACCGTGCTGAGTTAAGCATGCATTTCTTCAGAAGGATTGGATGGTAGAAGGCTGATGGAGCACCTGTCAGTAAAAGATGAAGTTTTAACCTTAGCGTCAGGGGGCCCACACCCTGTCCACAAGGGTGGGGGGCACGCCCCCTCCCCTTGTGCGCGACCCCTGCCTTGTGGGCCCCCTGGAAGTCCACCGACCTCAACTCCAACTCCATATATTTGCTTTCACGGAGAGAAAAAATCAGAGAGAAAGTTTCATCGCATTTTACGATATGGAGCCGCCGCCAAGCCCTAATCTCTCTCGGGAGGGCTGATCTGGAGTCCGTTCGGGGCTCCGGAGAGGGGGATTCATCGCCGTCGTCATCATCAACCATCCTCCATCACCAATTTCATGATACTCACCGCCGTGCGTGAGTAATTCCATCGTAGGCTTGCTGGACGGTGATGGGTTGGATGAGATTTACCATGTAATCAAGTTAGTTTTGTTAGGGTTTGATCCCTAGAATCAACTATGTTCTGAGATTGATGTTGCTATGACTTTGCTATGCTTAATGCTTGTCACTAGGGCCCGAGTGCCATGATTTCAGATCTGAACCTATTATGCTTTTATGAATATATGCGAGTTCTTGATCCTATCTTGCAAGTCTATAGTCACCTATTATGTGTTATGATCCGACAACCCCGAAGTGACAATAATCGGGATACTTCTCGGTGATAACCGTAGTTTGAGGAGTTCATGTATTCACTATGTGTTAATGCTTTGGTCCGGTACTCTACTGAAAGGAGGCCTTAATATCCCTTTGTTTCCATTAGGACCCCGCTGCCACGGGAGGGTAGGACAAAAGATGTCATGCAAGTTCTTTTCCATAAGCACGTATGACTATATTCGGAAGACATGCCTACATTACATTGATGAACTGGGGCTAGTTCTGTGTCACCCTATGTTATAACTATTACATGAGGAATCGCATCCGACATAATTATCCATCACTGATCGAATGCCTACGAGCTTTTCACATATTGCTCTTTGCTTATTTACTTAACCGTTGCTACTGTTACAATTACTACAAAATTGGTATTGTTACTTTTGCTACCGTTATCGTTTCTTCCATACTACTTTGCTACTAAATACTTTGCTACAGATACTAAGTTATCCAGGTGTGGTTGAATTGACAACTCAACTGCTAATACTTGAGAATATTCTTTGGCTCCCCTTGTGTTGAATCAATAAATTTGGGTTGAATACTCTACCCTCGAAAACGGTTGCGATCCCCTATACTTGTGGGTTATCAAGACTATTTTCTGGCGCCGTTGCCGGGGAGCATATCTCTATTCTTTGCGTCACTTGGGATTTATATCTGCTGATCACTATGAGGAACTTGAAAGACGAAAGAACTAAGATTTATCCCTCAACTATGAGGGGAGGTAAGGAACTGCCATCTAGCTCTGCACTAGATTCTCCTTCTCTTATGAGTAAGCTTGCGACACCTAAACCTACTTCTGCTATTAATTCTGATATGTCGCATGTTATTGATGATGCCACTTCTACTATGCATGATACTTATGATGAAACTACTTCTGTGCTTGAAACTACTGTGCCATTAGGTTAATTTCTTGATGAAAAACTTTCTAGGGTTAGAGAGAATGAAATTATTGAAGATAGTGATGATGAAGGTTCTCCCCCTAAGTATGAATTGCATGTTGTTCCTGAGGATTATGTTATGGATGAGGAAACTACTAGAGATATTCTTGGTTGTAATGATAGTTCTGATCTTAAGAAGTTATTAGTTAAACTGAAAATGAAATCTCTAAATGCCAGAATGAAATATGACCCTGCTTTTGCTACTTCACCAATCTTTGTTACTGATAAGGACTATGAATTCTCTGTCGATCCTGAGATAATTACTTTGGTTGAATCTGATCCTTTTTATGGCTATGAATCTGAAACTGTTGTGGCACATCTTACTAAATTAAATGATATAGCCACCCTGTTCACTAATGATGAGAAATCCTCGCTACTATTATATCCTTAAGATATTTCCATTCTCATTAAAGGGTGATGCTAAAACTTGGTTTAATTCTCTTGATCCTGGTTGTGTGCATAGTCCCCAGGATACGATTTATTACTTCTCTGCTAAATATTTCCCTGCTCATAAGAAACAAGCTGCCTTGAGGGAAATATATAATTTTGTGCAAATTGAAGAAGAGAGTCTCCCACAAGCTTGGGGGAGGCTTCTCCGATTACTTAATGCTTTGCCTGATCACCCTCTTAAGAAAAATGAAATACTTGATATCTTTTATAATGGAGTAACCGATGCTTCCAGGGACCACATGTATAGTTGTGCTGGTTGTGTTTTCAGGGAAAGAACAGTCGATCAAGATGAATTGTTATTAAATAATATGTTGACTAATGAAAATAATTGGACTCTTCCTGAGCCAATTCCTGAGCCAATTGAGCCAACTCCTAAACCAACTCCGAAGAAGAGGGGTGTTCTATTTCTCAGTCCTGAAGATATGCAAGAGGCAAAGAAATCTATGAAAGAAAAAGTTATTAAAGCTGAAGATGTTAAGAATTTACCTCCTGTTAAAGAAATACATGGTCTTAATTTACCACCTATTGAAGAAACACATGGTCTTGATAACCCGACACAGGTAGTAAAAGTAAATTCTCTCTATAGATGTGATAAAGTTGAAATCCCGTCTACTAAGTTTCCTAGCCAATGTTTGGATGAATTTGATGACTTTATGGCTAGACAAGAAAACTTTAATGCTTATGTTGGTAGAGAATTAAAGAGTAATGCTTACATGATTGGACGCTTGAGTGATTATATGGCTAGAGTTAAAGGTGAACTTAAACTCATCAGCAAATATGCTTCTATGGTTACCACTCAAGCAGAACAAGTACTTAAAGCTCAAAGTGATTTGCTCGATGAATTAAATAATAAACATGACTTTGCTATTAGAGTGGCTACTAGAACTGGTAAAATGACCCAGGAACCTTTGTATCCTGATGGCCACCCTAAGAGAATTGAGCAAGATTCTCAGAGAAATAATGTAGATGCACCTAGTCCTTCTAAGAAGAAGAAAAAGAAAAATGATAGGACTTTGCATGCTTCTAGTGAACCTATTGTAGACACACCTGAGAATCCCAATGATATTTCTATTTTTGATGCTGAAACACAATCTGGTGATGAACATGAACCTAGTGATAATGTTAATGATAATGTTCATGTTGATGCCCAACCTAGCAAAAACAATGATGTAGAGATTGAACCTGCTGTTGATCTTGATAACCCACAATCAAAGAATCAACGTTATGATAAGAGAGACTTTGTTTCTAGGAAGCACGGTAAACAAAGAGAACCATTGGTTCGGAAACCCATGCCTTTTCCTCCGAAGCCATCCAAGAAAAAGGATGATGAGGATTGTGAGAGCTTTGCTGAAATGATTAGACCTATCTTCTTACGTATGCACTTAACTGATATGCTTAAAGTAAATCCTTATGCTAAATACATGAAGGATATTATTACAAATAAAAGAAAGTACCGGAAGCTGAAATTTCCACCATGCTTGCTAATTATACTTTTAAGGGTGGAATACCAAAGAAACTTGGAGACCCAGGAGTACCAACTATACCATGCTCCATTAAAAGAAACTATGTTAAAACTGCTTTATGTGATCTGGGAGCCGGTGTTAGTGTTATGCCTCTCTCTTTATATCGTAGACTTGAGTTGAGTAAGTTGACACCTACTGAAATATCTTTGCAAATGGCTGATAAATCAACTGCTATACCTGTCGGTATTTGTGAGGATGTGCCTGTTGTGGTTGCAAATGTTACTATCTTAACGGACTTTGTTATTCTTGATATTCTCGAGAGTATGTCGATTATCCTTGGTAGACCCTTTTTGAATACTGCAGGGGCTGTTATTGATTGCAACAAAGGCAATGTCACTTTTCATGTTAATGGTAATGAGCATACGGTACACTTTCTGAGGAAACAACCTCAAGTTCATAGCATCAATTCTATTGGGAAATTTCCAACTATCATTATTGGAGGTTTTGAATTTCCTCTTCCTACTGTCAAGAAGAAATAAGATATTCTTATTATTGGGGATGTGCATATCCCCGTTGAGGTAACCTAGTGTTATTCGAAATTTCTCCGGTTCCATGTTATTCGGAATGAATTTGTTAACAAGACTTGATCAACCTTGTTAGTGGATTCCTTTTGATGATCATGAGATGGATGAAACTAGAAGGCACAACCTTCTGTACCCTCTTTTTACTATCTGTTATTTAGATTAAATAAAGTAAAAATAGTATTATCTATCTGTTTTTTAAATTATCCATGCAATAAAAAATATCTCGAAAATAAAAGTTCTCCAAATGCTCTGCAAATTTAGTATGATTTTTCTGGAATATTTGAGAATATCTGGCACTGAGAATACAGCAGGGGGAGCTGGCACCTGGCCACGAGGATCCAGGGCACGCCCACCCTTACAGGGTGCGCCCCCTGCCTCGTGGGCCCATGATGGCCCCCCTCCACTTATTCCTGCACCCACACACTTCATATTCCTCCCAGAAAAAATCACCATGCAGCTTAAGCACGAGTTCTAGCTCATTTTGCTACGATTTTCGATCTCCTTGCTCAAAGCTCCATTCACAAAACTGCTTTGGGAGATTGTTCCTTGGTATGTCACTCCTCCAATGGTCCAATTAGTTTTTGTTCTAGTGCTTTATTCATTGCAAATTTTTACTGCCTAGGTGACCCTATTCTTGAGCTTGCATGTCAAATTTATGTGGTCCCAAGTAATTCTAATGCATGATATAGGCTCTAGGCACTTGTGGGAGTAGTTGCTATCAGTTTTGTTGAGTTTGATTCACTTTTATTTTGAGTTACTAAAGATTTTAGAAATTTTTCAGAGGAAGAAATATGTCTAAGAAAATGTACCAAGGTGGTTCTTCAACAAAGAAAGGACCCAGGCTCGCAATGCGTGAGCAGGACGATGAACCACCAAGGGAAGTTGACGTGCGGCCTTGTGAATGGTCGTCAGAAGAGTTTTATGGTTAATACAGGCATCAAGGATGCATTTGATACATATGTGCGTAATGCCGATCTTGAGCACTTCATGCAAGATAAGTGTCCTCGGTACTACTATTTGACTGATTCATTTGTGAGAAGGTTTAAATTTACATCTTGCGTAATTCTCCACCTGTCCTGTTTGATATTTATGATAAATCATATACCATGGACCTAGAAGATTTCACTACTGCTTGCAAACTCCCGCAGTGGGGAAATGTTAATGAACCCCGTAAATCTGAATATAAAGACTTTCTTGCTAGTATTACAGTGGGAGAATCTAGATATAATCTCAGTACGACCCCAGCCACAACTTCGGATATCAGTCAGGCTACCCATGGCCATAGACCAACTTAGGACAAAAGCCTAAGCTTGGGGGAGTACGTATTTCTCACCGACATTATATTCATGTTCACACTCATTCTAGTCGTTGGTGCTCATACTTTTTCATTGTACTATCCATGCTAGTTTATTTTCTTTTTCTAGCTTTCTTCTTGTGTGTTTGAAAAACCTTAAGAAAAACCAAAAAAATTTAGTTAGCTTAATTTCCATGCTGGTACTAGAAATTAAAAGAAAATCCAAAAATATTTCTTGTTCCTCTTTTGCTTGTTGGGAGCTTTCCCATGGAAATAGTTTTATTTCTTTTCTTTCCTTTGGGGGTCGAGAGGAGAAGACCATAATGAAAATGTTTAGTGGCTCCAATATGCAAGATTGTTGATTTAACTTAGAGCCCATATTACCTTGTCTTCTCCCTTGAATTGAATGCTTGCAGATTCCAGCTTAGTCCAATGCGCGTGCACTATTATTATTATACACATCGTTCGGTCGTGCATGTGAAAGGCAATAATGACGATATATGATGGACTATTTGAGATGAGAGAAGCTGGTATGAACTCGACCTCTCTTGTTTTTCTAAATATGATTAGTTCATCGTTCCTGATTCGGCCTATTATGAATAAACATGTTTGCAATGACAATTAGAGATTATAGTTGCTTATGCCATGCTTAATTATCTAGGAGCTTATAATGGTTTACCTTGCATGCCAACATGCTATTAAAATGGTTGTGGTGTGGTATGATAGGGTGGTATCCTCCTTTGAATGATTCGGGTGACTTGACTTGGCACATGTTCACGCATGTAGTTGAAACAAAATCAACATAGCCATCAAGATATTTATGTTCATGGTGGATTATATCCTATTCATGCTTGCACTCGGTGTTGATTAATTTTAATGCATGTTCATGACTGTTGTCGCTCTCTCAGTTGGTCGCTTCCCAGTCTTTTGCTATCCTTCACATGTACTAAGCAGGAATACTGCTTGTGCATCCAAACTCCATAAACCCCAAAGTTATTCCATATGAGTCCACCATACCTTCCTATATGCGGTATCTACCTGCCGTTCCAAGTAAATTTGTATGTGTCAAACTCCAAACCTTCAAATGAAATTCCGTTTTGTATGCTCGAGCAGCTCATGTATCAACTAGGGTTGTCTGTATCTTCCATGCTAGGTGGGTTATTCTCAAGAGGAGTGGACTCCGCTCCTCATTCACAAGAAAATGGCTGGTAACCGGGATGCCCAGTCCCATGCTCAAATCAAATCAAAATAATTAAACAAAACTCCCCCAGGATTGTTGCTAGTTGGAGGCACCCGTTGTTTTGGCCAAGCCATGGATTGATGCTTGTTGGTGGTGGGGGAGTATAAACTTTACCATTCTGTTCGGGAACCGCCTATAATGTGTGTAACATGGAAGATATCAAGATCTCATAGTTGTTACGTTGACAGTGAAAGTATACCGCTCAAAATGTTATTCATCTCTATTTCAAAATCGAGCTCTGGCACCTCTACAAATCCCTGCTTCCCTCTGTGAAGGGCCTATCTATTTACTTTTATGTTGAGTCATCACCCTCTTATTAAAGAGCACCCGCTGGAGAGCACCGCTGTCATTTGCATGCATTACTATTAGTTTATATTGGGTATGACTATGACTGGATCTCTTTTACCATGAATTACAATATTCAGTCAGTCCTTGATCTTTAAAGGTGCTCTACATTTATATTTTGCGGTCTCAGAAAGGGCTAGCGAGATACCATCTTGTTATATCATATTATGATTGTTTTGAGAAAGTGTTGTCATCCGAGTTTTATTATTATTGCTCGCTAGTTGATTATGCCATTGATATGAGTAAACATGAGACCTAAGTGTTATTGTGAATATGGTTAGTTCATAATCTTTGCTAAAAACTTGAATGTTGGCTTTACATATTTGCAACAACAAGAGCAAACAGAGTTTGTAAAAGTTTTTCTTTATCACTTTTCAGTTTGTCAACTGAATTGCTTGAGGACAAGCAAAGGTTTAAGCTTGGGGAGTTGATACGTCTCCGTCATATCTACTTTTCCAAACACTTTTGCCCTTATTTTGGACTCTAACTTGCATAATTTGAATGAAACTAACCCGGACTGACGTTGTTTTCAGCAGAACTGCCATGGTGTTATTTTTGTGCAGAAATAAAAGTTCTTGGAATGACCTGAAAATCTACGGAGCAACTTTTCAGAATTAATAAAAAATACGGCGAAAGAAATAGCATCAGGGGGCCCACACCCTGTCCACGAGGGTGGGGGGCGCGCCCCTCCCTCTGGGCATGCCCCCTGCCTCGTGGGCCCCCTGGACGTCCACCGACCTCAACTCCAACTCCATATATTTGCTTTCGCGGAGAAAAAAATCAGAGAGAAAGTTTCATCATGTTTTACGATACGGAGCCACCGCCAAGCCCTAATCTCTCTCGGGAGACTGATCTGGAGTCCGTTCGGGGGATTCGTCGCCGTCGTCATCAACTATCCTCCATCACCAATTTCATGATGCTCACTGCCGTGCGTGAGTAATTCCATCATAGGCTTGCTGGACGGTGATGGGTTGGATGAGATTTACCATGTAATCAAGTTAGTTTTGTTAGGGTTTGATCCCTAGTATCCACTATGTTCTGAGATTGATGTTGCTATGACTTTGCTATGCTTAATGCTTGTCACGAGGGCCCGAGTGCCATGATTTCAGATCTGAACATATTATGTTTTTAGGAATATATGTGAGTTCTTGATCCTATCTTGCAAGTCTATAGTCACCTATTATGACAATAATCGGGATACTTCTCGGTGATAACCGTAGTTTGAGGAGTTCATGTATTCACTATGTGTTAATGCTTTGGTCTGGTACTCTATTAAAAGGAGGCCTTAATATACCTTAGTTTCCATTAGGACCCCGCTGCCACGGGAGGGTAGGACAAAAGATGTCATGCAAGTTCTTTTCCATAAGCACGTATGACTATATTCAGAATACATGCCTACATTACATTGACGATCTGGGGCTAGTTCTGTGTCACCCTATGTTATAACTATTACATGAGGAATCGCTTCCGACATAATTATCCATCACTGATTGAATGCCTACGAGCTTTTCACATATTGCTCTTTGCTTATTTACTTTACCGTTGCTACTGTTACAATTACTACAAAATTGGTACTGTTACTTTTGCTACCATTATCGTTACTTCCATACTACTTTGCTACTAAATACTTTGCTGCAGATACTAAGTTATCCAGGTGTGGTTGAATTAACAACTCAACTGCTAATACTTGAGAATATTCTTTGGCTCCCCTTGTGTCGAATCAATAAATTTGGGTTGAATACTCTACCCTCGAAAACTGTTGCGATCCCCTATACTTGTGGGTTATCAGGCCCACACGTCATTCTCATGGTGGTGGCGTGGTTCGCGAGTCACTCATTCGAGATGAACTGGCTGGTGGTGGTGTGGTCGTGGCGAGGGTGCCACAATTGGGCGTCGGGGCGTTATGAGGCGTAGATGGCCACATCAGCGGGTACTACCTGTAGTACACAAGTACTCCAACTAAGGATTGATGCCCGAGACAAAATGTGTCACAGCCGCTGGATGAAAATTCGATGGTGCATGAGTACGGATCAGAGCATAGGAGAGGAGCAGGCAAACCGCGTCCAATCGGGTGTGGCTGTGGTAGAAAGCTGATGGTCGCCGCAGTTCAGCTGGCCCGCATGTCATGCACACAAAGGCAGAGGAGCGGTGGGGCCGAGAGGGATGAGGTGCACGTTAGGGGATGTCATGCCGTGGGTTGGAGTGGCGTCGTGGGAGTGGCGTGTGGGTGTGGCAGTGGTAGAAATAAGAAACGTGATGGTCGCCATGGTTAAACTTCCATGGACAAGTTGTCATGCATTATCCTTCTTCCATGGACAAGCTATCATGTCTGCTGACACATACCGCTCACTACAAGGAGCAATAATAGAGAAAACTTGTTCCAAAGATACCATTTTTCCGATAAAATTCTCGAGATATCATTAGTTTTTACACATGGGATTACTCCTGCAAGGGTCAATCACAATAGGTGTTTTGTAGAAAAAATGCATCTTGAAGTTCCCTGCAATGCACGTACATCTTGCTAGTTATAGAAGAAGCCCACACGGGCATCTTGCCGCAGGGTGTGCCACCGACCCAAACTCAAAAAAATCAGACGTTTAGGTGCATCGGATGCCATGCCACGCTCCAATTTTTTTAAAACCTGTTTTCTTCGAACCAGCCACACCCGTCCCTCACCTCATCAAAACAGCCCGAGGAATATATTTTGAGTGAAGCATCATTTATTTTTACTGATATATGTATATCAAAACTAGAGTGTTTATATTTCAAGCCCATTAACAAGTATTATTTTACTACTTTGGATCCATTGCAACGCACGGGCCAGCATATTGGTAGTAGTAGTCTCTATCTCTATCTCTACACTACTCTTAAAATAGACTTGTTGATGATGGTGTGCCTGCCATCCTGCAGTATAGGCTGTCCGATTTATATCTGACGGATAGGAAGGAAACTATGGCAATTTTGCAAAAAAATACCCACACCCCTCTCCACATTTGCAAATAAGGCCTTCCCTCGTTCATCCTTTTCTCCCACAAGATAAACTACTCATACAAATGCATCTTGATGTTCCGTGCAACGCATGGGCATCTTTCTAGTCTACTACTCTCTTATATCTATCTACTCTAAAAAAACTAGCAAGATGCCCGTGCGTTGCACGGAACATCAAGATCTTGTGGGAGAAAAGGATGAACGAGGGAAGGCCTTATCTCAAATGTGGAGAGGAGTGCGGGTAAATTGTCAGAGTTTCCTTCCTATCTGTTAGATATAGATCGGACGGCCTATATTGCAGGATGGCAGGCACACCATCATCACCAACTCTGTTTTTTATAAAAGTATATAGATATAGATATAGATAGATACATGTTTCTCTACTCCTACTCCTACGAAAGACTCAGTTGGTGATGGTGGTGTGTCTGCCATCCGTCATTTCTGACCATTAGATCTGCGTCTAACGGCATGTTTCTCTACTCCTTTCTACCGCATCTTCGCGGTGACAAACTAGGGGACTTGTTTCATATGGGACACATCCTACGGTATACTCCCTCTCTACCAGTTTATTTGTTTTGAATTTTTTTTCACTTTATAAGTTTCAAATTCAAATTTAGAGCTCCCCATCACATGTTGAGATTACAATGTCCATTAAATCGTTGTGTGCTTGTATAGTAAAGAAACAAATCTTGAGTTTGGCACGAGTTCGTGCAGCGGTAGCACCACAAGGCCTGGCGCAGGAGTTACATTTCCCTCTTCGGCCCTCGGGACTGAGCTTTAGCGCCTTACTACACCTGCCTTTGAGTCAATAACACGTGGACCCGATAGGTGGCTGGTCCACATGTAATGCTCCCGAAGGTAGAGGGGCAGTGGGGCCGAGAGGGGTGAGCCGCAGGTCGAGGGACATGCGGTGTCATGGGTTCGAGCGATGTCGTGGGAATCATGTGTGGCTGTGGTAGAAACTTGATGCTCACCGCATTTCAGGCGGCCCACATGTCATGCACACAAAGGCAGAGGGGCAGTGCGGCTGAGAAGGGTGAGGCACACGTCATGGGATGTGGTGCCGTGGGTTGGAGCGGCATCGTGGAAATCATGAGTGGCAGTGGATGAAACGTGATGGTCGTCGTAGTTGAACTTCCATGGACAAGCTATCATGTCTACGGACACATGCATTGCATACCGATCACTAGAAGGAGTAGTAGAGAAAGCTAGGCAGATAAATAGTTCCTTATAGTCAAGCATGCCCATGCTACCACTTGTTCCAAAGACATGCACACCATTGAAATAGTCCATCTATATCGATATACACAGAGAGGGAATTATTTTCTTACAAGAGAGGAAATAGTTCATCCATCCATAATGCCCTGTTGCTGGTGCAGCTTCTTCTTCTTCTTCTTCTTCTTCTTCTTCTTCTTCTTCTTCTTCTTCTTCTTCTTGTTCTCATTTTCTATGGGAGACGGCTTCGCAACAAGCTCTCTGGACCTTGCAGCTATCTCGAAAGTCACACGGGCATCGAGGGCAGCATATTTTATCCACTCGTACGTCAAGGGATAATTCTTCCATCCAGACGAACTTAATACCAGCATCTCGTCACCCTTATGAAGATTTGTTCTGAGCACAAAATTTGCTACATCGAATAGGGATGGTGTCGATTTATCACAATCTTCTAAAGGAATTTTTATTTTGGTTTGTACGTCAGCGATGCTTTTCAAATCAAGGTTGTATGGCTCCAACTTCTGTTTGTCCCCTGCGATGGCTACCCCACAGAAGTATATGTCCTCTCAATCGTGAAGCTCACCTGGTATGGAAGCTACACCAAAACATCATCTTCGAGGCACAGCTGAAGGACGTCGTCGCGTTGGATCTTCCCAGTGGCACGCTCCATGTACTCTGCATCGAGACTATGACCTTCATCTCCACCTTTTGGAGGGAGTTGGATACATTGTTGATCCACTTCCGAACAACCCTTGGGTGGTCGGTGACTATGGCAACTATGCTAAACAAGCCTTCGACGAGGACATGTTGGACGCTAAAAACCTGCATCTGGATCATTTTCGCCATTTGGAACCACTGGACAGGAGGGCTATGGTTTGGAGAATTAGGATTAGATGGCTAGTCTAACTGAAGAAGATGATTATTTAAAGGGGCTTCGGAATTACTCCAGGAGGATGTGAAGAGGATAAAACAATGTGAACGCAGTGTGGTTTGGATGCAAATGAAGATGAAGGAGAGGTCAAGAAACCGAGGAAAATCGGTCCCCGATGGAGAAGTAAATGGGAGAGGTGGCCTGCAGGCAGTTGATTAGATGGCTAGGTAGACTAAATGAAAAGGCTATGCGGTAGACTGAGTGGTACCTGTCTGTGTATGTGCCCATCCTTCTATCACTACATGTGCCACTGGCTAGTTGAGGTCACTCTTTCGAATCACCGCGGCGAGACATTTTATGATTCCTTTTTATTTTTGCACCCTTCCTGACAGGTGGGACATATGCAAACAGATAAAAAAATGTGTCCTAGTTGGTTCAGATGGATATTGGTGCGTGTGTGGGAGACACAACATTCTCTAGTTAAGGAATAAGTATGCAATTATCCTAAAAAAAGAAAAAGCCTTCTTCGCACTTCCGCATGCATGAGAATTTGGTTCTACTCGCAATATGGATGATACCTGGAGGATGAAGTGAACCCAGAGGCATGCTAGCATGGGAGTACTACTCATGTTACTACTACTCCTACTAGTAGTAGTACAACTATGGTACACTTGATGGTCAAAATATTATTCATCTGGTCCTCACAGTGAAGTGACAAGACCATGCGCCCGAGGTGACACCAAAGTCAGCCTCACCTTGTGCACTATGCAGTCACTGTCACCGCTGTTGTATAGCATGCCTCGCCTCATCTCCCTCTCCCCTAGCACCACTCCATGTCCATCTCTATTTCGCTGGAGATCCTGAGGTCACTCTTTATCATCTCACTGTGCCCCCGCGTACCCTCGCCTCGCTCGCCTCCCCCAGTACCACTATTCCATCGCTAGCCGCTCCAGCACCGAGAGCCTTCTCCCCCATAAATCAAGCCCCCCAAAATCCCACCTTCCAAACTCCACCATGGCCGAACGCGAACCGCGCAGCATCCATATGAGCCACGATTGGAGCAATCTCCCCAGTGACACCCTCGACCTCTGTTGTTCGTGTATGGATATGTTGAGCGCCCTGCGGTTGGATGCATGCTCGAGGGACACGCACATGGCCATCGTCGAAGCGAGGCCTAAGCTTTTCAAGACACCCTGCTTGCTGCTTTCTGATCTTGCAAGATTTGCTCACCATGATACGGAGGCGTACATGATGCCCCTCGACCTCAATCCAACCTCCATTAGCCGAAACTTCTTTGCAGGTATGTAGTGGGTCGCCATACATCATTTCCCTCGACTTCTATCCAATCACCATCGCTCGAACTTCTTGGCAGGTATGTACCGGGTCGGCATGAGATCCCACTGGATGGCTGTCATCAGACAAGACATGAAAAGTTTGTGGTCGTGAACTTCCACACCTCCCATGAGATTATCCTTCCTACGTTGGATTATATATGGTTTTACCTTAGCGGTCCAAGTCATCTAGATGATGAAGTTAGTTGGATGCAGCTTGTTTTGCAAAAGATTGTAATATGCCAAGTGCCCACATGAGAAGTGAATTAAAAAGACTTCAAGCTAATTGCCTCGTTCGACCGCGGACTCGCCTATCTTTACATTGGTGCCTTCTTTAGCTGGAGACAGCTCACCTCGCAGTGGATCGTCAAAGCTAATACACACTTCTGTGATGCTATTGAACACAATGGCATCATCTACGCGATCGACAAAGCAGATGGCACCATGTATTGCTGGGACAGAGTCTGATGTTAATGATGACACCATGACACTGTTTGAACTTTTTGTGATGATTGGCATATCCCTGTTTGAGCAGAATTTGAGTAGAACTATGGCAATGTATTAGAGACGCCGTAAATCAGCTATATTTGGAATTAGTTAATTCATGCGATTGTGATCGTGTCATTACAGCCAATTTGTACCCCTGAATAATCAAATGGTTAGGAAGATATGGATATTCTCCTTATTTTATAGTAATCTATATACTACTAAATATGAGTGTGTATCAATGGCCATGTTAGTTTCCTCATTTCATGATGTAGAAACATGCATCACACTGTTGGTTTCATCTAACCATACATTAGGGAAGTAAATGTGCATTTGGAGCACTCTATATTTGGAAGTATTGAAATCCTGTAATGCTTACCATGTGTACATACCTATATTCGCCCTTCAGCAATCAATGGCTAGAATAATATCCTCACGAAAATTTCGCCCACAGAACATGAGTATATATAACAATGCATGGTATGTCTGTTAGTTTCCTTGAAGAATTTTTTTGTGAGGACAGAACATGATTACATGACATGCATGACATGGTAGTTTCCTATGAAGAATCGATTGTGAGATAACACGAGTATAACCATGCATGGCACTTCTATATTTTCGAACCCAGTATACATTTCACTGTATTTTCCTCCCAGTTCCAACAGGGACATATCAATGTTGTTTCTTGCATTATCCTACTCATACTCTTAACAATATTGATCTTACATTAACAATGCATGTCCTTTTTGATATGATGCAGTGTCCCTACAGTTACCGCCCTTTGTAATCACACCACCTTTGCCAAAAACAGGGAAGCACAACTCGTTCCTCGCTCGATCAGACGACGACAAAAGACTGATGATCATTCGGACACATGAGCCAGAAAAGTTATATTGCAAAAACCCATTGTATACAAGCACCGTGAAATACGTGAGTATCCGGACAGTGGCTATTACGTCTATGAGTAGGATACCAGCTTGTTGGGGCCTTTAGGATTTTTGTTGGAGGCGGGTAAACAACCTTGGTTCACACTCTCTGTTTCTCGGACTCAATTATCCGATTAACCAGGAGATCACCATTGGCAAGGACCTTGATGGCAAACAGGCTCTGTTTGCTATGGAAAATTGTGTCTACACGGTGAACCCTAGGAGTTCGGGAGCAAACTCCCTGATTGTCAATGAAACAGCCTACAGCCAAAAGAAGGTGAGAATGACAAAGGCATCTGGATTAACTTTGATCCATGGATGTGTTGAGTCCGACAGGTAGTGATGTGGCTCAAGCCTTCAGGTTGATAGGTAATTGGGCTGCTACGTCGAAAGGGTGGAGTACTGGTGTCTCTGGATCAATCGTGGCTGAAGCGGGGCTGCAAATTATGATGGTTGCTACGTCTTGACCTTGCGTTGGTTTTCCTCGAAGAGGAGAGGGTGATGCGGCAAGTGTAGCGTAAGTATTTCCCTCAGTTTTGAGAACCAAGGTATCAATCCAGTAGGAGGCTCCTCAAAAGTCCCACGCACCTACACAAACAAACTGAGAACTCGCAACCAACGCAATAAAGGGGTTGTCAATCCCTTCACGGCCACTTGCGAAAGTGAGATCTAATAAAGATAGTATGATAAGATAAATATATTTTTGGTATTTTATAATATAGATGCAAAAAGTAAAGATGCAAATAAAAGTAGATTGAAAGCAAATATGATAAGAGATAGACCCGGGGGCCATAGTTTTCACTAGAGGCTTCTCTCAAGATAGCATAAGTATTACGGTGGGTGAACAAATTACTGTCGAGCAATTGATAGAAAAGCGCATAGTTATGAGATTGTCTAGGCATGACCATGTATATAGGCATCACGTCCATAACAAGTAGACCGACTCCTGCCTGCATCTACTACTATTACTCCACACATCGACCGACTCCTGCCTGCATCTAGAGTATTAAGTTCATAAGAACAGAGTAACACATTAAGCAAGAGGACATGATGTAGAGGGATAAACTCATGCAATATGATATAAACCCCATCTTGTTATCCTCGATGGCAATAATACAATACGTGCCTTGCAACCCTTTCTGTCACTGGGCAAGGACACCGCAAGATTGAACCCAAAGCTAAGCACTTCTCCCATGGCAAGAAAGATCAATCTAGTAGGCCAAACCAAACTGATAATTTGAAGGAACTTGCAAAGATAACTCAATCATACATAAAATAATTCAGAGAAGATTCAAATATTATTCATAGATAAACTTGATCATAAACCCACAATTCATCGGATCTCGACAAACACACCGCAAAAAGAGTTTACATCGAATAGATCTCCACAAGAGAGGGGGAGAACATTGTATTGAGATCCAAAAAGAGAGAATAAGCCATCTAGCTAATAACTATGGACCCGTAGGTCTGTGGTAAACTACTCACAACTCATCGGAGGAGCAAGGATGTTGATGTAGAAGTCCTCCATGGTCGATTTCCCCTCCGGCAGAGTGCCGGCGAAGGCTCCAAGATGAGATCTCATGGATACAGAAGGTTATGGTGGTGGAAATTGTGTTTCGTGGTGCTCCTGGATGTTTTCGGGGTACGTAGGTATATATAGGAGGAAGAAGTATGTCGGTGGCCACCCGAGGGGCCCATGAGACAGGGGGGCGCGCCCTACAGGGGGGGCGCGGCCTCCTATCTTGTGGCTTCCTCGGAAGCTTCTTGACTTTCACTCCAAGCTCTCCAGATCACGTTCGTTCCAAAAATCACGCTCCCGAAGGTTTCATTCCGTTTGGACTCTGTTTGATATTCCTTTTCTTCGAAATACTGAAATAGGCAAAAAACAGCAATATGGGTTGGGCCTCCGGTTAGTAGGTTAGTCCCAAAAATGATATAAATGTGTAAAATAAAGCCCATAGACATCTAAAAGGGGTAATATAATAGCATGGAACAATAAAAAATTATAGATACATTGGATACATAACAAGCATCCCCAAGCTTAATTCCTGCTCGTCCTCGAGTAGGTAAATGATAAAAAGAGAATTTTTGATGTGGAATGCTACCTAGCATAATTCATAATGTAATTTTCTTTATTGTGGCATGAATGTTCAGATCCAAATGAATACAAAATAAAAGTTCATATTGATAAAAGAAATAGGAACACTTCAAGCAAACTAATCAAAGTAATCATGTCTTCTCAAAATAACATGGCAAAAGAAAGTTCATCCCTACAAAATCATATAGTTAGGCTATGCTTCATTTTTGTCACACAAAGATGTTCCCAACTTCTATACCCCCGATGACAAGCCAAGCAATTGTTTCATACTTAAATAATCTCAAACTTTTTCAACCTTCACGCAATACATGAGCATGAGCCATGGATATAGCACTATGGGTGGAATAGAATATGATGATGGGGATTGTGTGGAGAAGACAAAAAAAGAAGAAAGTCTCACATTGACGAGGATAATCAATGGGCTATGGAGATGCCCATCAATTGATGTCAACATGAGGAGTATGGATTGCCATGCAACGGATGCACTAGAGCTATAAATGAATGCTCAACAAAAGAAAACTAGTGGGTGTGCATCCAACTTGCTTGCTCACGAAGACCTAGGGCATATGAGGAAGCCCATCGTAGGAATATACAAGCCAAGTTCTATAATGAAAAATTCCCACTAGTACGAAAAAAGACAACTTATGAGACTCACTATATGATAAATATGGTGCTACTTTGAAGCACAATATATGAGACTCACTACATGGAGAACAAGGTGCTACTTTGAAGCACAAGTGTGGAAAAAGAGATAGTAACATTGCCCTTTTTATTTATTTTCTTTTTTTTCTTTTTTTGGGCCTTTCTTTTTTTCTTTTGGCCTTTCTTCTTCTTTTTTCATTGGGCAATGTTCTAATAATGATGATCATTACACTTCTATAGATTACAACATAAGGATTACAACTCGAAACTAGAACAAGATATGACTCTATATGAATGCCTCCGACGGTGTATCGGGATGGTGCAGTGAATCAAGAGTGATATGTATGAAAAATAATGCATGGTGGCTTTGCCACAAATACGATGTCAACTACATGATCATGCAATGGCAATATGGCAAAAGTAAAGTATGTCATGATGATGATGATGATGAATGGAACGGTGGAGAGTTGCATGGCAATATATCTCGAAATGGCTATGGAAATGCCATAATAGGTAGGTATGGTGGCTGTTTTGAGGAAGATATAGGGAGGTTTATGTGTGATAGAGCGTATCGTATCACGGGGTTTGGATGCACCGGCGAAGTTTGCACCAACTCTCAAGGTGAGAAAGGGCAATGCACGGTACCAAAGAGGCTAGCAAAGGCGGAAAGGTAAAAGTGCGTATAATCCATGGACTCAACATTAGTCAAAAGAACTCATATACTTATTGCAAAAATTTAGAAGTCATCAAAAATCAAGTACTACGCGCATGCTCCTAGGGGGATAGATTGGTAGGAAAAGACCATCGCTCGTCCCCGACCGCCACTCATAAGGACGCACAAGCCAGGTACACTTCATGTTTCAAATTTGTTACACAATTTTAACCATACGTGCATGCTACGTGACTTGCTAACTTCAACACAAACATTCATTAAATTCATAATCACCCAACTAGCATGACTTTAATATCACTACCTCCATATCTCAAAACAATTATCAAGTATCAAGTTGATCATAGCATCCAATTCACTTCCTATGATAGTTTTTATTATACCCAACTTGGATGCCTACCATTCTAGGACCAACTTTATGATCAAAGCAAATACCATGCTCTTCTAAAAGACTCTCAAAAAGATATAAGTGAAGCATGAGAGACTAGTAATTTCTTCAAAATTAAGACACCACCGTGCTCTAAAAGATATAAGTGAAGCACTAGAGCAAAAACTATCAAGCTCAAAAGATATAAGTGAAGCACATAGAGTATTCTAGCAAATTCTAATCAAATAGGCTTCTCCCGAAAGGTGTGTACAGCAAGGATGATTGTGGTAAACTAAAAAGCAAAGACTAATATAATACACGACGCCCCAAGCAAAACAGATATCATGTAGCGAATAAAAATATAGCTCCAAGTAAAGTTACCAATGAACGAAGACAAAAGAGGGGATGCCTTCCCGGGGCATCCCCAAGCTTAGGCTTTTGGCTATTCTTGAATACCTTGGGGTGCCATGGGAATCCCCAAGTTTAGGCTCTTGTCACTCCTTATTCCATAGTCCATAAAAGCTTTACCCAAAACTTGAAAACTTCACAACACAAAACTCAACAGGAAATCTTATAAGCTCCGTTAGTGAAAGAAAACAAAACCACCACATAAGGTACTGCAATTAACTAATTCTTTATTTATTTTGGTGTTAAACCTACTGTATTCCAACTTCCTTATGGTTTATAAACTAATTTACTAGCCATAGATTCATTGAAACAAGCAAACAACACACGAAAAACAGAATCTGTCAAAAACAGAACAGTCTATAGAAATCTGTAACTAACGCAAACTTCTGGAACTCTAAAAATCCTACCAAAATAGGAAGTCCTGGCCAATTTGTTTATTGAACAGCAGCAAAAAGAATAAACGAAAAATCATGTTCCTGTTATTTAACAAAATTATATTCATGCGCGCAAAGTTTCTGTTTTTCAGCAGAATCAAATCAACTATCATCGCAGGTTATCCTATAGGTTCTACTTGGCACAAACACTAATTAAAAGATAAAAACACATCTAACCAGATGGTAGATGCAATATTTATTACTAAACAGGAGCAAAAACAAAAAAACATAAAGAAAAATTGGGTTGCCTCCCAACTAGCGATATCGTTTAACGCCCCTAGCTAGGCATAAAAGCAAAGATAGATCTAACGAGTGCCATCTTTGGCACTAAATTCATAAGTAGCCCGCATGATAGATTCATAAGGTAATTTGACTTTCTTTCTTGGAAAGTTCTCCATGCCTTTTTTTAGTGGAAATTGGAATCTAATGTTCCCTTCCTTCATATCAATAATCGCACCAATCGTTCTAAGGAAAGGTCTACCAAGAATAATAGGGCAAGAAAGATTGCAATCTATATCAAGAACATAAAATCTACGGGCACCAAATTTCTATTTGCAACAATAAGAACATCATTGATCCTTCCCATAGGCTTTTTAATGGTGGAATCCGCAAGGTGCAAATTTAAAGAGCAATCATCAAGATCATGGAAACCTAGAATATCACATAAAGTTTTCAGAATCGTGGAAACACTAGCACCCAAATCACACAAAGCAAAACACTCATAATCTTTAATTCTAATCTTTACTCCTAACGTCTCAGTTGGTAGGTCGCGTTCCGGGTTTTATTTTCGTCCCACCTCACCCGATCTTTTTTGGTACTTCTTTGGTACTTCCTCCCACCTCCCCCTCAGCCGTGAAAAACCAAGAAAAACCCCGCGATCGAGTCCCGCACACGCCCAAACTCCCGTCGTTATCTCTACTCCTAATGGAGCAGTTGGTAGCCTCGTACGGTTTATTTTTGTCCCACCACTTTGAACCGTTTTATTTCGTTGTTTTTTTTCGCCCCTCCCCCACCCCACCGGTTTAGTTTCGCGTCACCCTCTCACACAACGAAAAAAATCTTAACGGATCATAACTTTCCATGCTGGTGCAAGTTATTTTTAGTAACGTCTTTATGTGAAAGAATCAATCACGATCAATCTCTAAATATCAAATCTAAATTAATTAACCTTACCTTAAATTGCTCAATCACATTAATTAGGAAACAAAATAACCGATTTTAAGAAAATATCTACTCTTAATGGAGGGTATTACATACCAAACATAGGTACATCATTAGCTCGCTTCCTTCCCTTCTCTTCCCTTCGTCCCTCAGTCCCATGCTCGTGGCACTGAAGTGGCATCGACAGGCGATGGCGGCGAGGACAGCACGTGGCAGCCCCTGAAGCACGAACACGACTGCACCTCGGGTCTGCCGTCTCCCAAGATATGGGTGAGTTCTCGTGATGCCCACCCTAAACCCTCACGCCCTACAAAATCCTCAACCTCTACCATCTCGATTTCGTCCATGCTCTGATCCAAATGACGATGCAACTCTGGCCGATTGACAATGGAGGTTCGCCATCCTTCCTCTCAGCACCCACTCCTGGAGGAACAACACGCCATGCCGATCGAACCCGGTCGAGATCACTCACCAAGATTGCTATTCGGAAGTTTTTTGTCAAAAAGTGAAGAGTGGGACGGGATCTGCACTTTTGTTAATATAACATATACTTGTGCAGGTGCAGGTTTTGTTTTAAAAATCCAATTTGTTTATCCTTTTGTCGCTGATTTTTTTTACTAATTATGCATTGGTTTTATTTCTTCTAGATGTTGTATATTCTTAGATTGAAGGGACTGTCTGACAAGGTGAAAGAGCTAATAGTTGTAGTTTTACACCAATGCAAATTTGTTTTGCTTCAGTGTTAAACATGACCTGCGAGGGACAGTTGCATTGCTGCTGCTTGATCCTAGCGAGCCGTCTCAGCTTCTGAGAATATAAAATGAGACAAAAAGGTACTTCTTTGGTGATTTGATTTTAGAAATATTTTAAGCTGGACAAATGTGCATTGCATCTTCTACAACAACAGATCCTCTTGTTGGGATTATATATTAAGTGCTAATACATGTGCACTGTTATTGTTGCTATTGCTAATTGATTTTATCAAGTGCTAACAGAGGCTCACTAGACTGTGATGCCAGATGTGGCATCACTTTTCATGCTCTGGCCCAGTTTTGCATTGGCTTCCTTGCTATCTTTGTATTTGGAAGAGATGGAAACAAGGGGCAACAAAATAAGGAACTAAAAGTATTAAAGGAATGCCTTGGAAACTTATTTTGCGTGAAAATCTGGTTTCAATTTTCAGCACACTATATGTACAAATGTATGCTTACTAAGACAACATCCTGCTTGTGCTGATGGCACGCATGCCATGTTCTCGTGTATTATTAGCTTTGCCGAAGTTTCAATGATGAAAGGATTGTTTCAACAAATGCGCAGGAGGAAGATGCTAGGACTCCTGCTCACTAGAGAAGAACAAAAGTACTAAGGTACCGTATTTCTTTTCTAATGCATGTGTTCTTTTAATATGGTAAAAGCATCAGGCATCAGATATCATATAGCAATAAAAAGGGAGAATTACAAATGAATACTTGAATGAAAATTGCCGTCAAGTTATTTGCACTGCAGTTTACCTAATGGAGCACTTGGTAGCCTGGTACAGTTTATTTTTGTCCGGTTTTTTTCGTCCCACCTCCACCCCCTAGCCAGCCCCACCCCTCGATCTCCTCCAAGTTTCCGGTTTTCTTTTTTCATGCAGGAAATCAGGACACAATCTATCTTTCCTTTAATGCACATCTCCCCAGTAAAAAATCAGGACACTATCCCCTCCTTCCTATTAACACTAACACACATTTCTTCTGAAAATCCGAGACGTAATCCTCTCCTTCCCACTAATCTCTCTTATATGGCTTTCCCATAATTATGTCGGTCCTGCTCAGTTTGATATAATTCAATTTGGACGAAGGACGCCAGAGATTAACTTTCGCTGGCAGAGAAAGAGACTAGGGATTGATTGGTTTTAAACATTGGATTCAATATTAGCTTAACATTTGCAGGAACAAGACGACCATAGGAAAGGCTGGCTTGCTTGACCTGCATGTTTCCTGTATATTCATTCCCACTCCAATTCTAATACAGTCCAAATGATCATTGTATATTTATCTAATCATGGTTCCTATATCGTTTTGTATGGCTACGTGATGGGGTCGCATCCACATGGGGGAATATCGCAGATTGGATCGAAAGCAGGCCGCACAGATGAACCACCCCACCTCGTTGTCTGCCTGCACGGTCTCCATTAATATCCAGCGCCGCCTCTTGAGTGGACAACCTGCATGTCGCCAACGACACCACTTACCTTTGCGCTCATTGTCCAGGTGAGGGTACCTCGCCGCAAGCCCGCAACAGTTGCCGTCACTGTTGATTATTCGTACTCAGATTAAGTTTCAGGCTCAGTCGTCTTTGTCGTCACTCGTCAGCGCACAGACGATGGGTTGGTGCCATACTATCATGTGGCATCTCCGTCGTTCTGGGCCGGGAAGATAACACTTTGTTGCTTTTGTCATCTCTCATCCAGGGGCCTTTCAATTTGTTGTCTCTGTCTCCGTTGTTGGGTACCGGATCTTCATGAAACAATAATATGCAGTAGCTTTGATATAATTGCGTTGAGATTACCATCAGTTCATTCGATTTGTAGGCAAGAAATTGTACAGGCTATTCATTAGTTTATGTGCATACTTTACATTGGGATTTAGATCATCTTTGCATTTTGGTATTTTCTTGTAATGGCATTGATCATGGGTAGTTGTAATATGCAGTAGCTTTGATCATGACATTGAAAAAGATACTTGTTCTATTTATATAAACACCGTTCAGAAAAACAAGACTTACATTCTTCCTTTTTTGTAGATACTGCGGCTAGGATTTGGATGAGAGAATGAATAATTCAACTTGGAGGACAGTGACCACAGGGACACCAAGTACCTCCTGCAATTTTCTTCTTCCAGTTCTAAGGTAATTCATACATAATCCGTTGACATCTAATTTTTCATAGCATATTTCTTTATGCTGGTATAGCACGAGACCCCTTGTGTGAAATTATTCATCATTCAGGGTAGATAATGTGTGGAGGTGCATTCTTTTGACTTTGACTTGTACAATATTTACAATTCATCCACTTGCAGCTATGGTAATGACCAATACATAATTTGCATTTTCTGATCTGTTTTCTCTACAGGCATTCTGGTTAGTAGTAATGTAATTTTGTTCTGCTATAGAATACTTTTTTTTGGTATAAGTGAATCAGATTGGTCATAGTAAACATTCTGAGTTCAGCAACATTCATATTTTTTAACTGAAACGTTTTGGCCTAGGATTATCCTAACATTTTCTCCGTAGCATCTGAATTTGCATTTTTTACTGCAGTTTGCTATGCAATTAGATGCACCATTATTTAACTGAGAAGGTCCATGTCAGGTCAGTTATTAGAGTGCAAAAAGATACTTCAATGAGGGAGTGCCAATTCTCAACTAGGCGCTTTTGGAGTTGACATATTAGATGTTATACTAATAGGAAGCTAGATAACCCGTAACCTGTAAAATATAATAATTGATAAAATCCACAATTCTGTGCAACTGTTGCAGTTTCATATTCACATATTTTTTTCTTCATAGAACTGTTATTTGCTGGCCGATTCGTCCGTGACTACAGGTTTAGGCACCTTGGCTTCTGCTCTACACTTACTTACCATGGAGATATACTTGCGCAAACGAAAAGAGGAAATATTTTTTTACAACATGCTATCATATGCTTCATGACTTTGTCGGTAAATTGCCGCCCATTTTTTGTATCATTGACTCCATCTATTAAAGACTTTGAAAGGTGCTCTTTTATACTAAATCCAATTTTGTTAGCCGTGTGTCGCCATATTATATTTCTTGTGTGTCATACAGAGAGCTAGACATGTTAAATTCTCAAATCAAGTGTGACCATTCAAATGTCAAAAAAATCATTAGGGAAATTCGTCCAACAATACTCAGTAGTTGTCGTTGTCATTCGTAGCAGTCATTCATGCAAAAATATTATAGAAATTGAGCACAGAATCAATATGGAAATCAAACTATTAATGATATTAATTAGCTAGAGAGTTAATTGCGCATGAAATTAATTAGGTCCATTTAAATAGGAATTTTTTCGCACTGAATCAATTTGGAAACCGAGTCATTAATGTAATGTGGTTAATTAGATAGACACTTTTATTATGCCTAGAGATAATTAAAAATAGGGATTTTTTCAATTATGTAGATAATTAATTGATTTGGTTAGAAATTAATTAGACATACATGGTATTAGGTAGGCCATTAATTATTTGTGTACTTAATTAATTAAGCAAGCAGTTAATCGCTCCAAATCATTTTGTAAGCGCTCGTGGGCAACGACGATCAACAAGCTCTTAGCGACATGGCCGAGCACCGATTGCCAACATGGACAACGACCATGATGAGCTCGTGACATGGGTGACCTAGAGTTCACCATGATGGATGATGACTATGCTCTACAGGATGTTTTTTAGAAAAGGAGGATGACCCCCGGCCTCTGCATCTGGGCCATGCATACAGCCACTTTATTAATTATTCTCACAAGACCTTACAAAGTCATACAACAGTAAGACTAAAGCCGCCGTCTAAGCAACAAATGTCGCTACACCTATCCAGTTGATGAAGGGGCGCAGATAGCCTGGGCCTAATACCAAACAGACATCGCAGCCAAGCCTAACATCTAAGACCTGAGACCCCAATCTAGCCACTTGTCGGCTCTGAGGCACTCACTGGTCTGACGTGCTCTCAGAGACCGCCGCCGCCAACTGCCACCGCTCCATCTTCAGAACTGTACTGATGCATCAACCTTCCTCGGTGTAGCTATAGTCGACGCCACCACGGCACCCAACGGCACCTCCTCCCTGCGCGCAAACAGCTGAGCACGTCGCGGTCGCCACTGATACACCTCAGCGCCATGCTGCCAAGTACCACCAGCCGACACAGCTTGAAGTCCTTGGAAGATCTGTCTTGCGTAGCACCTGTCGACTAGGCATGACAAAGCGTAGCACCTGTCGGTCAGGCATGACTTGACATCTCCATCAAAGCTCTGTGCAAGACGAAGCCGCTCCACCTCTTGCCTCTGACTTCCGGCGCTGCTCCACAAACGATGCTCACAAGAGAGAAACGACACCGCAGTGCCGCCATCGTTTGATCTGGAACACCAGATCCTAGGGTTTCCCCCGGAGCAGCACGAGTGGGTCGACAGTAGTTACATGACGATGCCTTCATCAAGGTAACAGCCTCTGACATAAGTGGAATTTGCAAAGTTGAATGGATCTTTGGGAATGATTTCTATAGTTGTTGTTTGTGACAATAGTATGTGTTAGATTAACCCACTCTATTATATTATAAACATGACAAATTTCATCCCTAATGCAATGCACGATGAAGATGAGATAGATGTCATCTGGTTTTAAAGGGAGTGGCTCCAGTGAGGAAAGTACCGCTACGACAGGAAACCAAGTGGGAAAGGGAGGTTCCGACAAACAAGGGAAAGATGCGTCGTTGGATGGGTTTTTTGTGTTGGAACCGGGTGTTGAAGATAACATGACGGATAGCCCGTAGCAACGCACAGGCATTCTGCTAGTCTTTATAGTAGGTTCCCACTCATCATTAAGTTTTCTAGGTATAGAAACTTCCAAATTAAGTTTTTCATCATAAGATTGCATCAAGGCATCAACAATATGTTTGGTAAAAGTTTTATTTTGGCTATAAGCATGAGGAGAATTAACAACGGATTGCAACAAGGAAATACACCCTTTTAAAGAACAATTAACATAATCAAATTCCTTAAAATCCGAGATAGAAGGTTCAATATTATTAAAAGTTGAGGATTCTCCAATCTCACTTTTACCAAATTTAGCATTAAGATCTAAAGACTCCGAATTCATGGGACGCCTTCTAGGCAAAGTTGATTCATCATCAGTCCCATAATCATCAAAATTCATATTGCAAAACATAGATCTAATCGGAGACGCATCAATAACTTTAAGATCCTCATCATTGTTTTCATGTATTTTTTTCTAGTTTAGCGGCCATCTTATTGACTAAGGTGGCTTGCTTGTCAGAATTTTGGCTATAGCATTTTCAAGCTGGGTAATTTGAGAGTTAACACCATAAAAATCTTTATTCATATCATCAAGCTCTTTGTTCATAAACCCCAAAAAACTTTTCTATTCCTTAAGTTCTTTTCTAGAGAAATTATTATGCTCAAACTGCAAATTCATAAAGCTTCTAATATTTGATTCAATCTCATCCATCCTTCTGAGAAGGTGGTCAGGACCCTTAGCTGAAACCATATGGTCAAACAAGCACACAATCACACAAAAGAAGGCAAACGAAAAGAGAGGAGGAGATTGGGAAAGAGAGGGCGAAATAAAACGGCAAGGGTGAAGTGGGGGAGAGGAAAACGAGAGGCAAATGGAAAATAATGTAAATGCGAGGGAGATGAGTTTGTGATGTGTACTTGGTATGTCTTGACTTGAGCGAAGACCTCCCCGGCAACGGCGCCAGAAATCCTTCCTGCTACGTCTTGAGCTTGCGTTGGTTTTCCTCGAAGAGGAGAGGGTGATGCAGCAAGTGTAGCGTAAGTATTTCCCTCAGTTTTGAGAACCAAGGTATCAATCCAGTAGGAAGGTCCTCAAAAGTCCCACGCACCTACACAAACAAACTGAGAACTCGCAACCAACGCAATAAAGAGGTTGTCAATCCCTTCGTGGCCACTTGCGAAAGTGAGATCTAATAAAGAAAGTATGATAAGATAAATATATTTTTGGTATTTTATAATATAGATGCAAAAAGTAAAGATGCAAATAAAAGTAGATTGAAAGCAAATATGATAAGAGATAGACCCGGGGGCCATAGGTTTCACTAGAGGCTTCTCTCAAGATAGCATAAGTATTACGGTGGGTGAACAAATTACTGTCGAGCAATTGATAGAAAAGCCCATAGTTATGAGATTATCTAGGAATGATCATGTATATAGGCATCACGTCGATAACAAGTAGACCGACTCCTGCCTGCATCTACTACTATTACTCCACACATCGACCGACTCCTGCCTGCATCTAGAGTATTAAGTTCATAAGAACAGAGTAACGCATTAAGCAAGATGACATGATGTAGAGGGATAAACTCATGCAATATGATATAAACCCCATCTTGTTATCCTCGATGGCAACAATACAATACGTGCCTTGGAACCCTTTCTGTCACTGGGTAAGGACACCGCAAGATTGAACCCAAAGCTAAGCACTTCTCCCATGGCATGAATGATCAATCTAGTAGGCCAAACCAAACTGATAATTTGAAGAGACTTGCAAAGATAACTCAATCATACATAAAAGAATTCAGAGAAGATTCAAATATTATTCATAGATAAACTTGATCGTAAACCCACAATTCATCGGATCTCGACAAACACACTGCAAAAAGAGTTTACATCGAATAGATCTCCACAAGAGAGGGGGAGAACATTGTATTGAGATCCAAAAAGAGAGAAGAGGCCATCTGGATAATAATTATGGACCCATAGGTCTATGGTAAACTACTCACAACTCATCGGAGGGGCAAGGATGTTGATGTAGAAGCCCTCCGTGGTCGATTCCCCCTCCGGCAGAGTGCCGGCGAAGGCTCCAAGATGAGATATCGCGGATACAGAAGGTTACGGCGGTGGAAATTGTGTTTCGTGGTGCTCCTAGATGTTTTCGGGGTACGTAGGTATATATAGGAGGAAGAAGTACATCAGTGGCCGCCCGAGGGGCCCATGAGACAGGAGGCGCGCCCTACATGGGGGGGGGCCTCCTATCTCGTGGCTTCCTCGGAAGCTTCTTGACTTGCACTCCAAGCTCTCCGGATCACGTTCGTTCCAAAAATCACGCTCCCGAAGGTTTCATTCTGTTTGGACTCCGTTTGATATTCCTTTTCTTCGAAATACTGTAATAGGCAAAAAAACAGCAATATGGGTTGGGCCTCCGGTTAGTAGGTTAGTCCCGAAAATGATATAAATGTGTAAAATAAAGCCCATAAACATCTAAAAGGGGTAATATAATAGCATGGAACAATCAAAAATTATAGATATGTTAGAGACGTATCAATGGTGTTGGATCATCCCTGTTCGAATGACTTGTTGTCTTTGCTGCTTGTTCTGGATGGGTAGTTCTCTCTTTTGTTATGCATATTCCTTGTCATTTGGTCATCCTCGTCTATGTCACTCTTACTATGTAATAGTTGCCTCTATTTAGAATATCATTCTCGTCTGGATCACGAGAGTCTGAGCGCTTCAGATGGGTGCATTTTGGTGGTGTAGCAAGACTTCTTATGAACTACCATGTCTTGTTGTTTATGTCAGTAATAGTCCCTAGTGTTTGAATTTTGTATATACCATTGTTTTGAACCGTTTATTTTCTCGAACTGCTGGTGGGCTAAGTGAGGGCATCACCATTCTCCAGTGTTCAGAGTATATCTCCTTTTTTCAAGTTATAATTTGAGCTTAGTGTCTTTTCGATGATGTACACTTGTTTGGGCCAGTGAGGTGTCGTTCAATATGGGCCGAGTAGTAACACAATGCCAAACATGTCAAATCTGACTCTCAGGCCGGGCTCTCAAAAGATCCTCAAAAAAGGCTGGGCTCTCAAAAAAAGAAAGAATTGGGACTCTTAGGCCGACACGTGGGCGCCACCGGTGTTTTCGTGCGCTTGCGCGCCGAGAGCATATTGGCGCGTGTTCAAAATTCATTCTACCTTTTCATTCCCAATCTCCCGCCCCTCCCCCACCTCTGGAATCTTGATTCCTACTCTAGTTCCCCCAAATCCCCCTCCTGTACTCCCTGCACTCAAGCGCACTATCATGTCGTCGGTCAACGCGGATCTCCGAGCCGGAGATCCAGAGGTTCGTCCTGCCTTCGGGCGCTGCATGCTGTCGCTCAACAGTGGCATGGCGGCGCTTGATGACCAGTTTGCCGGCAAAGTGTTGATGGTAACCATCAACGGCGACCGGCCTCCCGTCTCGCCGGACGACCTTGTCAAAGCTCTTGGCATTGCGCATGGCATCCAAATAAGTGACTTGCTTGTCAAAGTCTGTCCGCCACCGGTTGATTTCTTCGTCAGGTTTCGGACAACTTTCGACTGCGGTCATGTGTTCGAATCTTCCCAGCGTTTGTTCTGTGATAGCGCGCTAGTGAGCTTTGATCGGTGGCACCCAAGATGGGGCTCGGTGCCCTCTGAGCATGAGTTTTTAACAAAGCTTACCTTCCACGGCATGCCTCAACATGCGTGGAACAGCGAGTCCATGAATGAGCTTATCAACGACCATGGAGGTGAGCTTGTAAGTATGTTTGTTACTCCAGACAGCTGGGCTCTAACGGTTATGGCATGGATGAAGATGTCGTCCACCATACCGAAGGTGATTGGTGTTGAGATACCGGTGCAGGAATCGGGGTTGTACTATTCGTCGCCACCAAGGCCTCCGCGGACCACGTTAGGGATGTACCTGTATCGAGTGTTTGTGCATGTCGAAGAAGTGGTCAATCCATCAATCGAAGTCGTGCCACCGCCGCTGGTGCCCGGGTCCATCGACGACGTCCATTACAGGAGTCAACGTCAGACTTTCCCCGTGTTGCTCGGAACGATGGATGGGACAGGGCCTACTCCATTGCGCGGCGGAGGCTACTAATTCTTTGGGAGAAGAGGCAGGGTAGGCTGCCTGGATGTGCTCTAATTTAAGGTAACAACTGAATCTTGTCAGATACTAGTTAAATTCGAGCTATGGGTGTGAAGCACTGATGTGCCAGTACATTGGATTGTGACCTGTTCTATTTTTTACCTGAACTTTTTCTGGAAAGGGATGTACGTCAACTTAATGTTCTAGCAGAACTTATATATTGTGTTGTCTCTATGTTTTCTTTGCACAGCATTCATGATATTTCCCCGTCATTGATAAAGATGATGAATCGTTATGTACGAGTTCATTGGTTTTAACATAGCCCTAATCATAGCGATCCACTGCTACCACCCTGATTGTGCCGCCTGCATGAAATTTTTTTATGCAAGTTCAATGAGCTATGATGTTCTCTATGATTGTGTCAACTATATAAGTTTTTACTGAGCATCAGCAATGCATATGGCTGAAAGATGTATTTACGAGCATCGATCGATGGGTCTCTCTCTCTCTCTCTCTCTCACACACACACACAAACACACACACACACACACAAGTGGGACCCATTGAATTATTTCTTCGCTCGTGACAGATTTTAATTAGGTTCCACTGTACTCTAACTTTTTTTCTTAAGTTCTTAATTAAGCTCAGTGACTTCAAAAAGTTGTACAGAAGCCTTGTTTGGGCCTTTCCGGTGTCATTGAATGGGCTGAGTAGCCATCTAAGGTTGTATTGTACTACACAGGGCTTTTTTTTCAACATCAGCAACTCAACTGGGCCGACAATTGTACACAATTTCCGGGTCAACTTGTTATTCTCCGCCCCGCTGGGATGCAAGGGATGCATTAGGCTTAACAAGAAAATGGGCTTTAAGAAATAATAAATCGAGATGTAATTATAAAACTGGGCAGTAACTATAAAAACATGCACCACACACGTAATTAGTTTAAATATATATTATTTTTAGAATTTGAAAATTTTAATTTGATTACTTGTTGCGCGCGCAATATTTTGTTGGATTTTTATGTAATACAAATTTATTTTGAAATTATATTTAATCTGACTAGAAATTTCGGGATAAAAATATTTCGGATCCCATCAAAATGTGGGAAATTTTATTGAATTTTGTATTGAGCGGTTGGTTAAAATTATTAATCGTTGTCCTAGCTAGAAAATGGGCTCTACTTTACAAACTGTAAATGGGTTGTAGTAAATTCCATTAGAATTCAAAAATGGGTTGTGCATTTTTACAAATCGCAAATGGGCTATATGTTCTCTGCCACACACTTGTGGGACTACTAAGTTGATGCGTCCCCTCAAGAAAAAGAAAAACTAAGTTGGCGCGTATGCAAGGCTTTGTCAACTTATAGTCAACACACGGTTCTAGCAGCAGTGGCCGTTGGATTTCCATCCAACAGATGTCGTGCTTCTTCTTCAATCTCGGATATTCTTGCTTTAGCCGCCCAAAAAATGATTCCTCCCCCTGACATCTGGGGCACACCGTTTCGGAGCCTGATCTGTGGGCCTACTAAGTTGACGCGTACCAAGGGCTTTGTCAACTTAGTCAATATAAATGATTCTAGCTGCTGTGACCGTACGATGTCCATCCAACGACCGTCGTGCTTCTTCAACCTCTGGTCTTCTTGCTCCAGCCGCCCAAACTAGCGCCGACCGTGCCGCCTGCTCCTGCCTCCCGTGTTTGGTTGTGCTGCCACCGCTGGCCCATGCCATCCCTCTATACTCACCCACACCTCCTGTTATTCTCTGACGATGGCAGCCTCACACTACAGCCGAAGCAGTCAACCCACGTACTCCCCTCCACGTGGGCATCCACTATCGCATCTTCTCCGGCTCCGTGTCATTCCCTTCCTAGGCCTTGCCATCGTCCACGCCTTGGTGCTCTCGGCGCGGCGTGATCAACATAGTCAACAAAGGACAACCATCGAAAGAGGACTTTAGGCGGTGAGGCTGACAGCTGGACCCACCAGCTACATCTTCAAACACAAGGAAGTGCCTCCTTATTACTCGCAAAATAAAAACGATTCCTCCCCCAGAGAGCTGGGACCGAGCAGCTATATCTTCCCATGCAAGGAAGTGCATCCTTATCCTCCCTGACTGCTGGGACCCACCCGGTCAAAGCACACATAAGGTTGTCTGTCTGGTCGCGAACATGTACGCACATACTGGTCGATCGGTCTCTCTACAAGTATGAACCATGGCTGAGTAAGTAGCAGCACATGTCGTTGTAGAGCACCCGACATAGCAGTCCACGCAGTCCCGTCTAAGTATTGTACACGTACGTATAGCCACAGGGCAAAAAATACAGCCACGTATGTACATACGGGCGGGGTCTCGAGCGCGTACTCGCGCATATATATACGGACGGTCGGGGCTTGTATACATGGAGAGGCAACAGACGGCAGCAACGACCCCCTGTTCATCGGGCAGCGAATCAGCTGGGTCGGAACGGAGAAAAGCGTCATGTTCATCGGGATGCAACCGACTGGGTCGGAATGCGTCCTGTTCAACGAGAGCCAACCGACTTGGATGGAACAGCCAAAACGGGGCCTGTCGTACCGCAGAATGGAGGAAACGACCTTGTGTTCGACCGGCCACAGTCGAAACGGGATCTTGTTCATTGGGAGGGGTCTGGCGTACCGCAAAACAGAGGAAACAGACTTGTGTTCGAGTGCCTACAGTCGAAATGGGGTCCTGTTGATAGGGAGGGGTGTGGTGTACCACAAAACGGAGGAAACGGACTTGTGTTGGAGCGCCTACGGTCGAAACGGGGTCCTGTTGATCGGGAGGGGTGTGGCGTACCGCAAAACGGGACTCCACGGGCTACTGTTCATCCACCATTGACTTCCTCCAGCCTCCACCTACTACTGTTCATCCACCATCGACTTCCTCCAGCCTCCACCAGCTACTGTTCATCCACGGGGCCATGTTCATCCAGCCTCCCCCGCTACTGTTCATCCAGCCCTCCACGGGGTCTTTTTCATCCAGCCTCCACCGGCTACTGTTCAACCAGCCCTCCATGGGGTCATATTCAACCAGCCCCTCCACGGGGTCCTGTTCAACCAGCCCTCCACGTACGGGGTCCCTCCACAGGCTACTGTTCATCCACCACCACACCTCCTCAATCGAGGTGCTGCTTTATCTATCACTTCGGTCGGAGACATATTAATTACCTTTTTTTATCCTTGGACCCTTGAAAGCTCGCTTCCCTTCCTGAACTGAGGGAAATCAGTGCCTGAGAGAGCCATTAGCGGCAGCGGCCTCTACTACCACGGGGTCCTATTCATCTAACCCCTCACCGGGAACTATTCATTGATACATCTCCAACGTATCTATAATTTTTTATTGTTCCATGCTATTATATTACCCCTTTTGGATGTTTATGGGCTTTATTTTACACATTTATATCATTTTTGGGACTAACCTACTAACCGGAGGCCCAGCCCATATTGCTGTTTTTTTTTGCCTATTTCAGTATTTCGAAGAAAAGGAATATTAAACGGAGTCCAAACGGAATGAAACCTTCGGGAGCGTGATTTTTGGAACGAATGTGATCCAGAGGACTTGGAGTGCAAGTCAAGAAGCAGCCGAGGCCTCCATGAGATAGGACAGCGCCCGCCCTATAGGGCGCGCCCCTTGTCTCGTGGGCCCCTCGAGCACCTCCCGACCGACTTCTTTCGCCTATATAAGCCTACGTACCCTAAAACCATCGAATATCAAGATAGATCGGGAGTTCCGCCGCCGCAAGCCTCTGTAGCCACCAAAAACCTCTCGGGAGTCTGTTCCGGCACCCTACCGGAGGGGGAACCCATCACCGGTGGCTATCTTCATCATCCCGACGCTCTCCATGACGAGGAGGGAGTAGTTCACTCTCGGGGCTGAGGGTATGTACCAGTAGCTATGTGTTTGATCTCTCTCTCTCTCTCTCTCTCTCTCTCTCGTGTTCTCCCTATGGCACGATCTTGATGTATCGCGAGCTTTGCTATTATAGTTGGATCTTATGATGTTTCTCCCCCTCTACTCTCTTGTGATGAATTGAGTTTCCCTCTTGAAGTTATCTTATTGGATTGAGTCTTTATTTGAGAACACTTGATGTATGTCTTGCCGTGTTTATCTATGGTGACAATGGGACATCACGTGCCACTTGATGTATTTTTTGGTGACCAACTTTCGGGTTCCGCCCATGAACCTATGCATAGGGGTTGGCACACGTTTTCTTGACTCTCCGGTAGAAACTTTGGGGCACTCTTTGAAGTACTTCGTGTTGGTTGGATGAATCTGAGATTGTGTGATGCATATCGTATAATCATGCCCACGGGTACTTGAGGTGACAATGGAGTATCTAGGTGACATTAGGGTTTTGGTTGATTTGTGTCTTAAGGTGTTATTCTAGTACGAACTCTTGAATAGATTGATCCGAAAGAATAACTTTGAGGTGGTTTCGTACCCTACCATAATCTCTACGTTTGTTCTCCGCTATTAGTGGCTTTGGAGTGACTATGTGTTGCATGTTGAGGGATTGTTATATGATCTATCTATGTTATTATTGTTGAGAGAACTTGCACTAGTGAAAGTATGAACCCTAGGCCTTGTTTCCTATCATTGCCATACCGTTTACGCTCACTTTTATCATTAGTTACCTTGCTGTTTTTATTATTTCAGATTACAAAAACCTTTATCTACCATCCATATTGCACTTGTATCACCATCTCTTCACCGAACTAGTGCACCTATACAATTTACCATTGTATTGGGTGTGTCGGGGACACTAGAGACTCTTTGCTATTTGGTTCCAGGGTTGCTTGAGAGAGACCATCTTCATCCTACGCCTCCCACGGATTGATAAACCTTAGGTCATCCACTTGAGGGAAATTTTCTACTGTCCTACAAACCTGTGCACTTGCAGGCCCAACAACGTCTACAAGAAGAAGGTTGTGTAGTAGAC